>NC_135497.1:423436471-423671471 GCF_052857255.1 Amblyomma americanum | reverse complement strand
CTCCCAAAGCTAACCTCCCTACTCCCCGTTGTTTAATTTCTAGTACAGTGTTCTAGAAGGTTGTAGTGGCAAGAGCGAAGCGGATTTCGGCGGGAGGAGCTGAAGCAAAAAGAGCGGTCGGCCGCTCGGGGCGCTGCCGTCGAATACTGGAGGAGAAAAGCGAGCCGCCTGCTTCGCCGCGTCGCTGTATTGAGCGGGTTTGAGCGTTGCCGTTGGAAAAAAGTGGCGATTTCGGCTGCTTGGAGTAGTTGGGGTAAGAACAGCAGATAAGAATATTCCTTGGGGGACGCAAAAATGTACAAAAAGACAACAAAACTCGGAGAGCGCCCCTCAGACATGTGGCCCCGCTCCATTAAAAGCCACCTGCGAACACGCAAGCTGAACGAGACACCCTGAGGAAACATTGCTGGCCAAAGGCACAGAGAGTGAAAAAGCGTATGGGACAGAGAAAGTGCAGCTCGGCGGCCAACGAATGCAAAAGTTGACAAACAAAAGTGAGGGGTAGCAGAGGGGCGAAGGGGAAGATGGGCGGAATGAAGCGGGGGAGGGGTTGCGAAATCACATAGGAACAGCGAGAAAGCGGCGGTAGAACAAGAAAGAAAGGGTGTGAAGAAGAGGAAAAAGAATGAACCGAGAAGTGGAAAAGGGACAAGAGAATGAGGCGTGAAGAGGAATGCAGCAGGGAGATATCCCGCACTTCAGTGCTTTTGCCCCTCGAATTTTTTATCAGCTTTCAAATTGTGGTAAGTTCGTCTTGTTTGTACAATCTTTTTTTTCTAGCCTTCCCCGTTCCTCCTGCTTCGCTACTTGGAAATAAATGCTCAGTTGAAAGCCAGCACTCGTCATGAAGTGTGTCCGTGTTGTGTCTCTCCCGTGCTGTCTTCTCATCGCTGGAACAAGGCGTGTTTTGCATCGCGTGTTCTGTGGAATAGTGGGCTTCTCCTTGTTTTTTATTCGGCCACGCTAGTGCTTTGTAATAAACTCAGGCACATTTTCAGTGTGATGGTTTCTTGTCCAACTCTATAGCAGTTGGACTTAGGGTCACTATCGGCAGCACACTGTCCCTGATGGACTACCTGGCACGTAGCGTTGGGTATAAATTCATTATGACGTCAAGACTCAGCCAGGATCCAGTGGAGAACTTGTTTGGAATTGCCAGGCAGTCGTCAGGTTGCAACACGCACCCAACCCCAGGGCAGGTTTTAATAACTGTTTCGTGCCTAAGCTTTTATAACCTTGCCAAGTCAGTTTCTCATGGCAACGCAGAGCCAGGTGTTTTGGATTCTTTACTTAGTGCTGATGCTGTTCCAGGGGCAAAAAACACCAAGCAATCACTCATTGATAAATTGATTGCTGATGGCGATCTGTGCAGTGCTGAGCTTGCTGTAAGAGATCTGAAAGATCCAGCTTCCGACCACATGGCATGTGTATCCGCAATGAGTGATCAGCGTCTTATTTTTTATATTGCTGGATATGTAGTTCTTGGCTAAATCACCATGTGATGCATGCAGAAAGCTCCTGCTTGCTGACGAAACTGACATACGAAACCTTCGCGCATCACATTTTACACGCCTAAAGGACAAAGGAGGCCTTTTATATCCATCCGGTTTTCTTTTTATGTTTCTGAAAAAGCTGGAGAATCTTTTCACCAGCTGTTTCAGCACGCATGAGCTTCACCACGAAAGTGTGATGGATATTATCGCACTTTTTCGTTGCAAGCACAAAGAGAATATTGGCTGTCCTGATCACTCTGAATTACTGAGTGCTGAGATGATGGCATTTTATGTGACAACAAGGTCGCACTTTTTTGTGAAGTCGCTGAACCGTGCCAGGGTGCAGAAGCGCGAAGCCGTGAAATATCTTAAACTTAGTCGCACCACGTAAGTCGCACTTTCTACGACATTTTTATTTCGTTTCCTATATATTTTTCATATGAATGTCATTATTTTCAAAGTGTGTTTACTTCTAGGTTGTCACAGTATGTAACTATTGTGACATTCCGTGTGTGATACGAGGATCCACGTTCGACGGCGCGGCGTAGACGGGGAACCGTGACAGCGGCATCATCAATTGCCCAGCCATGCTCTTTGAGTGACGACCGGAAAAACCGGTCCCGCCGCCGCCCCGGGGAAACAGGCTTTGTCCTCCCCAATTTCCGGTTGCATTCCAGGACAGGGGAGCTGTCAGCGGGCCAGAGCGCGCCGTACCACAGCCGACGCTATGCGAAACCGCGAAGACGACATTCTTTCCCTCCCCCCCTTTGTCGTGGGCTATCGCCGGGAAGGCACCCACAGCTTCCCAGAAGGGCCGCGACGGACACCTGTCATGGCGGACAGGCAGTACTCGCCAAGAATGTGGAAAGACAGGCGCTAGTGAATTAGCTCCGAAGAGAGAGCCTGTGTATACTCTCACTTGAGAGAGAGTGGTGGCGTTTTTGTTGTTTATTTAGTTTGTATTGTTAACAGACTCTGGGGTCGAGGCTAAGCCCAGCCCAAGGGGTGGTCCCCATCTCGCATGTTATTTTGGATTGGAGAATTGATGCTTTGGGCGGGCCACTGGAAATGACCGCCCTTAGTCCTTTGTTAATCAAGTGCTTAAAAGCGCATGTAAACGGATGCAGTTCAGTCTGAGCTGGGGCTCCATGCTTAGCATGTAATGTGATGCTACTTAGGCACTAACCTGCCCGGTCGATGAGTAAAGTAGTGCAAAGTTTGTTCTGTTGTAAAATTATGCTCTGCTGTCATCATCTACAAGCTCGCCTCCTGTTCATCTTCCAAGCCGAACGACACTAGAGGAAGGGTTTGTGAACCATCCTCGAAGAAACGGAAGAAGAACGCTCAGGACGACATCGTTCGCCAAGAGGGCCTTCAGCGCCGAAGCCCGACGGCGTGCAGCTTCTGCCAGCAACCGCTCGAGCCCAACTCCGGAGCCACTCCATCGCCCCCATGAAGTCGTCGGCACGTAAGCTCGGACGCCCCAGCCTCTGATGTATAACCTTAATCATGTGTAATTATTGAATATACCTGTTTGTTTAAACTGAGCCATACGGTGTCTCTTTGCCTCTCCGTCCCGTGTGGACCTGCGCATTATGGGGGTCATCACACTGGTGTCAGAAGTGGGGTCTCAAAAGCAAATGTCCTCTGAATGCTGTGACATTCATGACTTCAAAATTGTAATCAAAAGGGAATCACGGGACTGATTGTGGGACTTTTACCCCCATTTGAGAGGCTTGAGGCACTGGAGGGCTTAAAAAAAAAAATGACTGTATCTGAGGGAGCTCCCACTCCACAGCCGTCGCTCGGAGCAAGCATGCTGGCATTAGGAAGCGTCATTCCGACGTTTACGGGAGATAAGACAGGGGTTCCAATCTGCGATTTCTTTTCCATGCTAGAAGAGATTGGGAAAATGGGGGGATGGTCCGATGCTCAAATGCTGGGAATGGCGAGGTGTAAGATGGCAGGAGCTGCTCATGATTTTGCCTGGCGAGACGAAAAAGTAAAATCCACAAAATCATTTGCGGAATTTAAGAAGCTCGCGTTTGAGCATTTCGACACTGAACCACGTCACGTGCGGGTACAGAGGTTCCGTGACGCCGGACAGATGGTAGGGGAGGACGTGCGAACATTTGCGTCGCGGCTTCAGCGCCTAGCACGCGATACGTTAAGCAGGGAGGAGGAAGGAGACCAGCTAAGGAAGAAATACGCGGAGGATATACTTAAAGAGGAAATGACCGCTTTGTTCGTGGCTGGTCTGCAAGACCCCGTGCGCCGGTTCGTGCTCTCGCGCAAGCCGAGCAATTTCGACCAAGCCGTGGAGGCCGCATTGGATGAGGAACGAAATGAGGCGTTAACGACAGCCGCAGCGAGAGTACGCGTCATAGAGAGAGCGGTGCTCAACCCTGAGGTTGCTCTCTTGACAGAGCGGTTAGATCGCTTAGAACAGCTGCTATCTCAGCAGGTAGAATGCCAGGTTGAAGCGCGCGCTCAACAGCGCCCATTCGCTGGAAACCGGAGACCGCCACAAAGCTACAGGCGCGGTATGCGAGATTTTGAAGAAATCGTATGCTTCGCTTGCCAGGGTCGCGGACACATCGCCAGGTTCTGCCAAAACGTGCGCCGTGGGGAACCACAAAGAGAAGCAGGCGAGACACGCCCTAAGCAAGCCTACAGCGGGGCTCCAGATACCGAGTCAAAAAACTAGTTAGTCCTCCCCAGCCTGAGGAGCGTGGGGAGGGAGCAGTAGATGATGAGGTGGTGGTAGTTTGTGTGGCCGACGAGGCATGCCCTGTTGTGCGTTGCAAGTTAAATGGTTGTTGTATGGAATTTTTTATAGATACGGGGTCAAAGGTGACATTGCTTAAGGAGAGCAGTTTTAACACGCTTCGAAGGAAGGGGGACCGCGAGGTGTTGGAAGCGTCTGGTGGTATGGCAACCAAATTTGTAGGCATAACGGGGGATCCTCTTGGCATAAGTGGACTCTACCGGTTACACTTCTCTCTCGGCGGAATTGCATTGGAGCACCCCTGCTACGTATGCCCGGACACGGTGTCTCTGCCAAACGGAGTGTCAGGTATATTAGGGCAGGATTTTTTGAGAAAAGGGAAGGTAGTAGTCTCATTCTCTGAGGAAGAGGTTAATGCGGGCGGCTCAAAAGTTCCGTTTTTGAACAGGAGAGGGGCTGAGATTCGCATTACCGATATTGACACCCGTCAAACAATGGGATCATTGGAGAAGGTATATTCGCGGGTTGCCGTCCGGCTGGTCGAGGAGGCGGTCGTCCTTCCTTGGTCGGAGCACATTTTGTACGCGTTTGTGCCTTCAGATGTAGAGAGCGGCGCCGTGGGAGTGCTTGAGCCGGTCGACTCTCTCAGCAATGGCCTGAAGGCAGCCGCGTGCCTCGTGACAGTTAATGACGCCCACAGAGTGCCCCTACGGGTGGTTAACTGTAGCCAGCAGCCACTGAGCCTTCCCAAGAACAAAACATTGGCTTTCTTCACCTCTGCGATAGAGCAACGTGAGCCCACCGATACGGTACTCGCAACTGTAGAGCATGCTAGTCCTTCGGTTGCTCCAAAGGTGTCGTTCGATCTTTCTCACGTAAAATCCAGGGAGAGGGAGGCTCTGGCTGGTTTGCTGAACGACTACTCGGAGGTATTTGCCGCGTCTAACCTGGATTTGGGCTGCTGTGGCGTTATAAAGCACAAGATAGAAACCGGCACTTCATCGCCCGTTTACCAGCGTGCGTACAGGATTCCTTACTCCCAACGTGAGGAGATGGAGCGGCAGGTGCAGGACCTGATTGATCGCGGCATTGTCGAACACTCAAAGTCACCCTGGGGAGCACCAGCATTATTAGTGGAAAAGCCAGATGGCTCGTATCGATTGGTAGTGGACTACCGCAAACTAAATGCCGTAACTCGCATCGATCCATACCCCATCCCCAATATACAGGAGACGCTTTCTCAGCTGGGCTCTGCCAGGTACTTCACGGTAGTGGACATGGCGGCGGGATTCTGGCAGATAGCAATGGATCCGGCAGATGCCGAGAAAACGTCATTCAACACGCCCTCAGGGCACTATGAATGGAAAAGAATGCCGATGGGTCTGGCCAACAGCCCTGCTGTCTGGCAGAGAACCGCTGATGTTATCTTGGCAGGTCTTCTGGGGAGGCTGTGCTTCGTGTATATGGATGACATTATCATATACAGTGACAGTTTTGATAACCATTTGCGCGATATTGAGCAGGTTTTGGTGCGACTAAGAGCAGCGGGTCTCAAACTGAAGCCCTCTAAGTGCCAATTCCTCAAAAACGAGGTGAAATACCTCGGGCACGTTGTTTCAGCTGACGGCGTGCGACCGGACCCTGAGAAACTAAGGTGTGTCTCGGATTTTCCATCCCCGACTAGCGTCCGCCAGGTCCGGCAGTTTCTCGGCCTGATCGGTTACTACCGAAGGCACATAGAGGAGTTCGCCAAGCTCGCTAAGCCGCTCACCGCCTTAACAGCCAAAAATGTCGCCTTTCGTTGGGACGAAAACGCGGAGAATGCTTTTGGGGCCCTGAAAAGGAAGCTAATGAGTGCACCGCTGTTACGCCACCCGGATTTTAGTTTGCCCTTCGTTATGGCCACAGATGCGTCAAAGTTCGCAGTTGGTGCCGTGCTATCTCAGGTTATCGAGGGCAAAGAACATCCCGTTGCTTTTGCTAGCCGACAGTTGAGCCCCACAGAGCAAAAGTACGGAGCTACGGAAAGGGAGTGCCTCGCCGTTGTCTGGGCAGTAAAGCACTTCAGATGCTACCTTTACGGCCGCAAATTCAAGCTAGTCACAGACTGCCATCCTCTGAAATGGGTGATGAGTGTCAGGGACCCTAGCTCGCGACTCGCTAGATGGAATCTACACCTGCAGGAATACTGCTTTGAAGTTGAGCACAAGTCAGGAAAGACACATCTGAATGCTGATGCACTCAGCCGCACAGCTGCCGTGGCAGCTATAGAAGAGTTTGTCCCCGTAGTCGACCCCGCCGAATTACGCACAGAGCAGTGCAAAGATCCTGACCTGAAGCGAATAATCGAAAGCTTAGAGGGCGCACCGTCTCATCCCGAACAGCTAGGTTATTTCATTGACAAAGACGGCACCCTGTGTCGGCGCACGAGGCCAACCAGGAAAGGGAGACCAGAGAAAACCGCTTGGGAGAGAGTCGTCATACCTCGGTCGTGGACAGAAAGGGTTCTTCGCGCGTTTCACGATGCGCCATGCGCCGGTCATTTTGGCGTAGCGAAGACACGCAGGCGTGTGGAGCGTTTGTACTTTTGGAGTGGCATGCGACAGGATGTTAGAGACTACTGTGCGAAGTGTCATTCCTGTCTCGAAAGAAAAACACCCAAGGGACGAAGACCAGCTCCAATTCAGCCGTTCCCTGAGGTTTCGGCTCCCTTCGAGCGGACAGGTATGGACATAATGGGCCCATTGCCCACGACCACTTCCGGAAACAAGTACATTTTAGTATTTGTCGACCACCTTTCAAAATACGCGGAAGCGGTAGCACTCCCAGATCAGAAGGCAGACACGGTTGCAAGAGCATTTGTCGAACAGATCGTGCTCCGACATGGACCCCCGAGGCAACTCTTGACAGATCGGGGAACGAACTTCGTGTCGCAGCTAATGAGGAGAGTTTGCGAGCTGCTTAAGATCGCTAAGAAGCAGACAACACCGTACCATCCGGCTTGCAACGGCGCGGTGGAGCGACTGAACCAAACCGTGGCCGGGTTCCTGTCGCATTTTGTTTCGCGCGACCAG
Organism: Amblyomma americanum; assembly: GCF_052857255.1. Taxonomy (NCBI): domain Eukaryota; kingdom Metazoa; phylum Arthropoda; class Arachnida; order Ixodida; family Ixodidae; genus Amblyomma; species Amblyomma americanum. The sequence goes on along the minus strand of NC_135497.1, from coordinate 423,664,176 downwards.
CGGGACTGGGACTTGTGGCTCCCGTATGCAATGTTTGCCTACAATTCCGCAGCACACGAGAGCACGGGCGAATCGCCATTCTTTCTTCTCTACGGCCGAGACCCGGACCAGCCTAGTGAAGTGCCAGAGGGCCCCCGTCGTGTCCCATACGCTTCACTGGACGACTATAAGGTTGAGCTAGAATCGCGCTTGCAAGTGGCGAGGGACATCGCAAAGGAGTCCTTAAAGAAAGCGGCGAAGCGCAGGAAGGAGGTGCACGATCGCAGTGCTAGAGACGCGCCGTTTGATGTGGGGGACAGCGTGTACATTGAAAACTGCCAAAGGCAGATTGGGCTAGCTCGTAAGTTCCAGACGAAGTGGAGAGGGCCGTGCGAGGTTGTCGAGAAGCTTTCTCCGGTAAACTTCAGAGTCCGAGACGTGAACCGGCGTTTGATAAGGATACACGCAAATCGCCTCAAGTCGGCACCGGTTCAGTATTCAAAAAATGAGGAAAGGGAAAGCGCGGATTTTGATGGGGACAGAAGTGAAGCGGAGCGCGCAGATAGTTCTCAAGAAACGCCCTCTCCTGCATTTGTTCGGCAGGCGCCCGAGGTGACGGCCGGAATGCCACCGGATTTACTTCATGCATTGCTAGAAGAAGAAGCGCGCGAGGTTGCCGCGCAGATAACGCCAGGAGAGGCTCCTGCCACGAGCCCTCGCAAGTCCCAAAGCAGACAAAGGGGCACAGACTTATTTAGTATGACTCATGAAGGCCGATATCCGCTGCGAAATCGGAAAGCTAAGTCGGACTAATGGCGTAAACAGAGCGGAGTTGTGAACTGGTTAGAATTGTGTAATGCCGCAGCTCATAACATTGCTATGTGCTTATGTGTTAAATGTTCGGAGTTGGTAGTTAAACCTTTCTGTCATTAAGTAACACCTGCACAGGAGAGCATGCGGAGCGCATGCAGAACCTGCCCTACTTCCTTTCGTTATCTATATTTTTGTCTGTGCCGTGATCGTGCTAGAAGTGGGAGCTCCTTTGTAACTGTGGTAAATTTATTTTCGTCCAGTTTGGACTAGAAAGGAGAGGCTTGGGTGCTGAGTTTCATGTTTATCTGTAAAAGAAGATCGGTGCTGCCCCTGGAGACGCCAGTATTGACAGCGGAGGCATATGGTGTTGTGCAGTGGTGTTGAGTGCAGCGAAAAGTGTTTTGTCGGACGCACTGTGCGAGGCGATTCAGAAAGACAAGGGGAGCTGCGTGGACTCAAATGTTCGGAGAACATTCTTCTGGAGGGTGAGCGAGTGTGACATTCCGTGTGTGATACGAGGATCCACGTTCGACGGCGCGGCGTAGACGGGGAACCGTGACAGCGGCATCAATTGCCCAGCCATGCTCTTTGAGTGACGACCGGAAAAACCGGTCCCGCCGCCGCCCCGGGGAAACAGGCTTTGTCCTCCCCAATTTCCGGTTGCATTCCAGGACAGGGGAGCTGTCAGCGGGCCAGAGCGCGCCGTACCACAGCCGACGCTATGCGAAACCGCGAAGACGACATTCTTTCCCTCCCCCCCTTTGTCGTGGGCTATCGCCGGGAAGGCACCCACAGCTTCCCAGAAGGGCCGCGACGGACACCTGTCATGGCGGACAGGCAGTACTCGCCAAGAATGTGGAAAGACAGGCGCTAGTGAATTAGCTCCGAAGAGAGAGCCTGTGTATACTCTCACTTGAGAGAGAGTGGTGGCGTTTTTGTTGTTTATTTAGTTTGTATTGTTAACAGACTCTGGGGTCGAGGCTAAGCCCAGCCCAAGGGGTGGTCCCCATCTCGCATGTTATTTTGGATTGGAGAATTGATGCTTTGGGCGGGCCACTGGAAATGACCGCCCTTAGTCCTTTGTTAATCAAGTGCTTAAAAGCGCATGTAAACGGATGCAGTTCAGTCTGAGCTGGGGCTCCATGCTTAGCATGTAATGTGATGCTACTTAGGCACTAACCTGCCCGGTCGATGAGTAAAGTAGTGCAAAGTTTGTTCTGTTGTAAAATTATGCTCTGCTGTCATCATCTACAAGCTCGCCTCCTGTTCATCTTCCAAGCCGAACGACACTAGAGGAAGGGTTTGTGAACCATCCTCGAAGAAACGGAAGAAGAACGCTCAGGACGACATCGTTCGCCAAGAGGGCCTTCAGCGCCGAAGCCCGACGGCGTGCAGCTTCTGCCAGCAACCGCTCGAGCCCAACTCCGGAGCCACTCCATCGCCCCCATGAAGTCGTCGGCACGTAAGCTCGGACGCCCCAGCCTCTGATGTATAACCTTAATCATGTGTAATTATTGAATATACCTGTTTGTTTAAACTGAGCCATACGGTGTCTCTTTGCCTCTCCGTCCCGTGTGGACCTGCGCATTATGGGGGTCATCACACTATTTAACATGTATAGGACTGTATATATAATACATCTGTTCATGTTTTGTAATACGATTTCTCATGCGTGCATTTTTATTGTATTTAAGATTCGATTATTTAATGTTGCTGTAAATATACATGTCTTTGTAATCTTTTATTGCGGAAAGGTATTCTGTTTTCATGATTTCTTTTCTCGTGCTTGTTCAAGTTTTGTAGTGAGCACGTTGCTTTCACGTCTGAATATATGTAGGCATTCCTTTGCGTTTGGAGTGCAGTTCTGATGCACAGAAAGCAGCAGCTGCATAGATTTGCAAAATCGTCGTGTCTGATCGAGGAGCGTCTTAGTTGTACATTTTCACTAAATTCATTTTCGTCTTTCTCAACTAGCTGCAATCAACTTGTTCAGTGCTGTGATGTCATGTAACTATATTATATTCGGCTATTAATTGTTCTTGTTCCGCCACTGTAAAAAACCAGGCTCAGTACGCCTGTGAATTTATATTGCACAGAAACAAATAAAGGCAGAATATGGACGAATTAATATTGCGATGTTTTGTTATCATAACGAGTGCCGTGAAGTGAAACCGTCGAGGTCATCTCCGGACCCATAGCAATTACTATCCCATTTCGACGGGAACACATTCAGCCTGACCTTCCTGAAAATAAGAAAAATGAAATCTTGGAAGAACAGAGGTAAGCAGTTGGCCTTTTTTTCCGAAATTAAACGCGCTTGCAACTCCCTGATTTCCTTCTAAAAGCCTCAGTCATTTCTTTTGTGCCTTTACATCAGCAGCCAAGCGGTGATGCATAAAAAAGGGGGATACTTACGCGATAATGCCACAACAAACAGCGCGACTCTCCGATCGGCCCCCCTCAGCCACGCACCGCGAGCAGCGGCAGCGCGCTCGCTTCTGCTCCAGGAGTCTACGCCAGCGCCACACCGCGGCAACCACTTCTAAAGCCTCACGAGGAGCGCGCCGCTTTTGCCACTACACCTTCTAGAACACTGTAATTTCTAGCCTTGCTTGAACATCTGGCCTCATACACAGGACCGCATTACCGAAGGTCAGGCTAGGGACCATCACCCCTTTCCAGATCCCTCTTACCACCTCATACCTATTGTAATTCCACGGTGCCCTATTTTTCATGACAGCTGCATTCCTACTAGCTTTATTCATTACATAAAGTGACCAGACGTCCCGATTTAGGCGGGACAGTCCCACTTTTGCAGCCATGGTCCCGGTGTCCCACCGAGGTACTAGTGGGACGGCGTTTTGTCCCGCTTTGGCTTTCCCGAACGAAGAATGCAACGCGAGCAAGTTTATTTTTTTCTTTTTTCTGCTTTCCAAATCGTATGTTTTCGGAACGGCCTAGAAAGATACGTTGTCTCCATCACTAGCGGCTTTATCCGCTCTATCCGTCACAGTACGGCAGCACTACCTGGCTGCGTTCCAATACTCCCAAGTAGACGGCTACTTAGACGTCTAGCCGGACAGCCGCCATCTTGGGACGCGTTCCATTTCTCGGCGAAGCAGTCTATAAGACAAGACAGTCTCATAAGACTGCTTCTCCGAAGTCCACATCGATGCAGGCTAACTTGCTGTCTAAAGATGGCGGAGCTGATGTACGCGGATGAGCGAGTCGTGCTCTAGCAGGCGTCGGACTGTACACGGAGTATAGGAAAGGAAAAATGTGAGTCATTCCATTATGTTATTTGGTACGCAAACTAGTGGCTAATTAATCTTCGTGGACGTGCGATTCCTAGCAGTGAATCACGCAGGAGAAAATCGTGCAGTTGAGAGCTTTGCTACAGCAGCGGACGCTGTAGGTCTGTTTACGTGATCCGACACCTGACGATGCCGGATCTTAATTAGCACCTTTATTTTAGAGATCAATGCTCGTCGCTGTCGTTGGTTTCCTCGACGGGCGTTAGGACTGCTGGCTTGACGGTTAACAAATGTGTTCTGTTGCTGTATTAGTTGCATCAACTCTTTCGCGTGCATTCTTTTTTATCTCTACACTCACAGAACAAATACACCGGCATGTTGCGAATTGATTTTAGTCTTTGCAGGATTAAAGATCGCTGCTGTATTTAGGTCTCTCGCTGTCTCCGAGTGCCACGTACGGCAGACAGCAGGTTCAATGTCACGTATGTGTTTTCCTGTTGCAGTGTATATTAGCCGTATCGCATTTCGCGCATACTGATTACAGTCTTTCGTATTCTTTCTTATGCTTACAGGACCGTCTGGACGAGCACGTTCGAGGAGCATGTACAGTTTAGCATGAATAATAAAAGAATAATCGCATATCTCTTTAGCGTCGTCTTTGGAGAGCGGCCCCGTCTGCTACAAGTAGACTGACCGATAGGCACATCCACCAGTCCGGCTTACGCGCAAAGTCATTGCAGAAGAAATGTGTAACTTGTTGAAAACACGTTTTTAATTATCGTTATTGCTCAGTTTGTGAAAAATAGTAGTACAACTGTTCATAAGCTTTAGTTACATTATTATGCCGCGAGGCGGCGCGAGCAGTAGACAAGTTCCAATACATGGACATGTAGACTGCTTCCTAGACGTCACACTAGACGTCTTGTTAGACGTCTAGAGTATTGGAACGCAGCCCCTGACCGTGGCCCCCGCAATCTCGCGTCTGCTTGCATGACTGGCTGGATACTGGATAGGCCGGACGAGGCTTGCTTCTGTGCTGGCTCGGAGGCTTGCGTTCTCCAGCGAGCCGCAGCCATAATCGAAGTCAAATGTCCCGATTTGTTGACGGCGCCTCGTAGTGTCTTTGTCCACTTTGTTTTTGGCTTTTCAACTTATTTCGTCGTGTTGCTGGCGACAATGCCGAAACGTAAGTGCAAATTCACGGAACAGCTGGGAAAAGAGTACCCGTTCATCAAGAAAACTAAGTCAGAGGCGGATGTGCGCTGTGGTGCATGTGGGGCAGACTTTTCAGTCGCTCACGGTGGACGTTCCGATATAGTAAAACACATCAGCTCTGTCAAGCACAAGCAGAGTGTGTCGGCTGCTGCTAGTTCCAGTGCAGTAACCCGGTTCTTCAGACAGGAACGTGCCGGGGAAAAGGAGCTCCAACTTGCTGCATCAGAGGGTATATTCGCCTTCCACACGATCGCTCACAACCATAGCTTCCGATCAATGGACTGCACTTCAAAGCTTGTGCAGAAATTGTTCAGCGAAAAGTTTTCCTGCGCTCGCACAAAGGCAGAAGCGATTGCTTTGAACGTGCTTGCTCCGTCTGCAGAGGAAGAGTTGAAGACTGACCTGCAGGAGGCTAAATTTGTCTCAGTGTTCTGTGATGCTTCCAATCACAAGGATTTGAAGGTGCTCCCGATAATGGTGCGCTACTTCACCGCTGCTGCAGGAGTGCAGACGAAGCTCCTTCAGATTAACACCTTGCCAGGTGAGACTTCAGCAATGGTGAGCCAATATATAATGGACGCACTCGAAGCCAATCAAGTCACATCAAAGCTGGTTGCTTTCAGTGCCGACAACGCAAATTGCAACTTTGGTGGTGCTGCGCGAAACGGGAAGAACAATGTGTTCTCGAGATTGCAAGATTCTGTGGATCACAAGATCCTTGGAATTGGCTGCGCTGCGCACATAGTGCACAACACCGTTCAGACTGCTGCCGATTGCCTGCCATTGGATATTGAGGCCGTGATTGTGAAAATATACTCGTATTTTTACATTTACACGGTGAGGGTGGAATCGTTCAAAGAGTTTTGTGATTTTGCATCAGTGGAGTACCAGTGGCTTCTGGGCTATAGCAAGACCAGGTGGTTGGCATTGATGCCAGCTGTTGAGAGGGTCCTAAAGCTCTATCCAGCTTTAAAGGCATATTTTTTGTCGATAGACAAGTGTCCGTCTCTCATCAAGTCGTTTTTCGAAGACCCATGTGGAGAGCTCTGGCTCTATTTTCTGCATAGTCAAGCTGCTATGTTTGAATCTACTGTACTTCAAATTGAAGGAGACACGAAGACAGCTGTGGAAGTCTACAGCGCCTTAAGCCAGCTGCAGACCAAAGTGCAACAAAGATATGAGCAATCATATCTGCCATCAAGTGTGCGCTCAAGGGCAACAGAGCTCGAAGAACAGGGACAAGTTCGAAGAGAACAGGTTGTAAATACTGTGGTGAAGTTTTATGCAACTTGCGCGTCATACCTCGACCGATGGTGCCAGCAGTTTGATGAGGTCAGAAGCCTTCTATGGGTCTCGCTTGTGTCATCTTCATGCTGGGATGACGTGCAGAAAACTGTAGAACTCATAACTTCAGAGTTCAATCATGTCACTGTTGATGAGAATGCCATGTTTGATGAAATCAATAATGTTTCACATTATGTGACCGCTGAAAAAATTAAGGAATGGAAGACGCAGAAAATATCTGTTGGTGAACGCTGGGTGGAGATTCTCGGGCACTTCGAGAAGAATGATGTGCCTTGTGAGAATTTGAAGACCGTGCTGGAATATTGCATGTGCCTGCCCGGTACAAATGCACCGGTAGAGAGGGTGTTTTCTCTCATGAACAAGATATGGACGGCAGAGAAGACACAGCTTAAAGTGGCGACACTAAAAGCCATGCTTGTGCTGAAAGTAAATGTACGCATGACGTGTGAGCAATACTTTGCGCACCTTTGCAAAAAGGAACATTTGCTAAAGAAAATACATTCTAGCCAGAAGTATTAAAGAAGGAGAAACTTTTCGCATGGGTTGATTTAGAAAAACGAAAATGGCTTTTGCGTGTTTGAAATAAAAATGTACGATTGAATGGTCTCTTCGTGCCTGCCTGCCTACTCCCCCCCCCCATCGTCCCACTTTGGGTTCCATAGAATATGGTCACATTATCATTACATATTTTTCATGCTCGGTCAGATACTCAGCACTGTTATTTATTCACACCCCAGATACTTGTACTCATTCACTACTTATAGCACGATCTTTAACGTGCACTGACATCGCACAGCACACGGGCGCCTTAGCGTTTTTTCTCCATAAAAACGCAGCCGCCGCGGTCGGGTTCGAACCTGGGAACTCCGGATCAGTAGTTGAGGGATTCCCTTAAACATTGGACCAAGGAAAGTGCACGTGCACTGAAATTTTAAATTTATTTGTTTATTTGCAATGCACGTGTGGCTTGAAGACCAAGCAAGAGGGCAAAATTTTGTAGTCCTAATTGTATTATTCAAATTGCTATTATTTATTGTTAATAAAAATTTCATTCATAATATCGCTTCTGTTACATTTGGCAAAAAATTTGGTGCCAAGAAAGAATGGCATGGCTACTTTTAGCTTGAGTTCTGGCTTTAAGGTCTGCCCAATGGCAACCCTGCAGGGGGCATTACATTAGGGGGACATAAATCAGAACAAGATTTAACAAGCATCACAAATGAAGCATTGTCCCGCCATAGTTTTTAAAGGCAAAAAATCTGCTCAGAGGGCACAAAATTCTGCCACAAACATGTCAATACTGTTAACAACACCTCCGCAAAATAGTTGTTTGCATATAGACTTTTAATGGGTGTAGAGGAAAAGGAGCAGTTGAGAAAGAGGACTTACCTACAGGTTTTGTTTTCTACATGCAAGTGTAGGGCTGGCTATACATAGTACATTCTGTAAAGACTGGAATTTTCCAAATTAAGTCATAAGCCACCAACACAAAACAAAACCTGTTTGCAACTTAAAAGCATGCATATTTTGTAACCATGTTTACAAAACGTCCGAAGTCCTCATCTAGTGTCTTGCTACTCCTGTGGATGAATGCCTGCCTGTCAGCGACAGTTCATCTGCAATCTAACAAATAAACATTTCCTGCACTTCTCTTTTACGTGTTCACACAAGACAGCCCTAACACCTTTGCTGCTAATGTAGAGTCAGGTGATTGTGTGGACTTCAGTGCTTTAAGTCAGGGGGGTCTCGAGGGGTCTCAGACCCCCCTTACCAGTATTGACAAGGAATCTGACACCCCCCGCGCTGGAATGTAAGGGCTGCATGAACCCAAAGCCGGAAACCATATTTTACTCTTATTGCCATGGGTAGGCGGAACATATCTGCTCTATCGTTTAGAAAATTTTGCCATGATTTTCGGTAAAGATCATTTAGATGCTTTCTAAAACCCGAGATGGTGAAAAATAGAACGCTGGCAGCGCTACATAAAGGCTGGAAGAAAAAGGGAACCCTTGACCTCGCAGCACGAGTCAGTCCAAAGCTGGCCACTCAGCCCCAAGGCTACAACAACGGGCACACTGGCAGAGCGTGTTGATCGCTTTTTTCAGGTCTATGTCATAAATTGAGCAAGCAACCACCTATAGAAATGATTTCTCCCCTTTGTATAAAATGATGTGTAAAACAGGCCGGCAGCCGCTTTCTCTACCTCCCTCTTTATTTTCCTCTACACCTGTGCTTGAATTACTAAAGACCCCCCTTTGATGGAGCATGGCATTAAGCACTGTGCATGGTTGTTAAACTGCCCATAAGAGGTACAGCAAGGCTTGAACGAGCTAGTGTTCCTGTATATGCTCCCGCACATACGGGAGCATATACAGGAACACTAGCACAAGCTTGGCTATGGAGGGTTGCATCGCGTCTATCAGGGATTTGTTCTGCACTAAAGGCACGACCATCTGCGTCCACTTTCAAAAACTACTACGATCATCGTTTTGTTGCTGAAATCCTTTCATGGAAATGGGGCACTGTTGAACATGCATAACATGCCTGGCCAGCTTCACAGTGATTGCCAAGACCTCCATGCCTAGTCAAAGGGGTAAGGGGCCAAAGGGGTAAGTGTGCATGGATATTTAAGTGAATGGATTTTGAAACCAAGGCTAGGGATTGAAAGATTGTGATAAGCCACTGCCAGTATAATAGTTTTGAAACTGGTTGTTGTCCCATACGAACCTTTAATCCATGTTACAAATCAGGAGAATCGAGGTAAGATTATATATATATATATATATATATATATATATATATATATATATATATATATATATATATATATATATATATATATATATATATATATTTGCTCCTACCATTAGAGTGTTGCATCACGGTGTTAGTGTCAATAAAAAATGCTTATTATTTGTAGGTCAGCATGTCACACAAAGGCCTGCACACTCGCATGTGCTACTGCCACAGGAAAGATTCATTGGCATGAAGTGCTGACCTTGCTTTAATCATCTCTTTGCCGTTGGCATAGAAAGAGTTAACGCACATTATGTCTCAGAACGTAAACCAGTTCGGCAGGGTGCGAAGTCATGGGCTGAAACAGTGCATCTTTGGATGAGCTCAAGGCTTGCCAAAGGTGTGCTACATCTCGGTATAGCTAGTCTGCTCTTGGCAACAATAACTTCATTGTGACAGACTAACACTAGAAATCTGGGTAGACAAGACTATTCATCCTGCTTCCGATTGTTGCTTTTTAGTTCTGAAATTATTGTGGAGCATATTGCAATTCAAGAAATTTGGTGCCTGAGCACATTCATTATGGTGCCATGGCACAACTGACTCTCGCACTGGGTTGCACATTCCGGGCAACTTCACAGTTAATACCACACTGAACTCCAGTATTGAAAATGGCTCGCTATCGCTGCCCATACAGGGCAGCTGCATGCCTGCATTGCTACGGAGAAACATTTGCACTCATAAGAAAACTAAAGTAATCAACTTTGGCCTACTTTGGATAGGCACACTGAATTCCGCTTTCCTTATGGGTATATTGCATCTTAAGAATAAGTTGCAAACGTAATGCTAGTTGTACCAACTAGCACCAAGTTCACAACACCAAAGCAATGATTCTTCTTCCTGCTGTTATATGCTGGCATGAAAACAAATGCTGTGTGAGCTGTACACTAGCTTCATGTTTATACTTGCCTTCATGGTATACTTCCACGTGTGTAAGGCCCTTCATTTCCAGGCTTTTCGTATTTTTCCCAGTGTCTGCACTAAAAGCGACTGGCAAGCTTTGGGTTAAATCCAGTTTATTCTGAGAGCTGCAGCCCCAATGTATTTTACTACTTCAAACGGCTGGAATGAGGCTACTCTGAACCCATTTAAAGGCTGTTGGGGGAGTGCTGAACCAGACTGCTATTTCACTGAACCTACCACAATGCTGCTACGAATGGAATGACTTTGGTGAAATCCCACCTGCAAAACAAGAGTTGCAAGTGACAAGAACTAGTTGCTGCATGATGCAAACAGGATGACATGTTATTTTTCGTTATACATATATGACATAAGGGCTGATGGTCTCGGATGGGGTCGTACACTTGCGTGGCCACTGGCCATTTGTCACAATGTTTGCATGATCGCTGCAGCCCTCTCGCTCTTGATAGAAAAACAAGTTTTAGCTCTTTAGCAAAAGATTTTTTTTTCAATGGCATACATTGTTAATAGCAATTACTGTTGGCACGAGTGAAGTGAGCAAAAAGCAGACTGCATAAAACAGTACTTTTGTTCAACTTGCCTGCTTGCATGCAATGTTTTTAGAAAAACTATTGTACCAAAAAAAGGGTTGCTTCTGCAGCGTTTAAATGAAATCTTACTCAGTAGCAGGAGAGTGGTTTTTGGCTCCAGTCGATAGTTATCTAGAACTAGCTCTGAAAAAGACCGAAAACGAAGCATATTAGAGGCTCAGTAGCTTCCAGTCTAAATGACGAAATGCAAGCATATTTGGCGCATTTGTGGATCATGCATATTTCATTAAGTTTATGGAAAATTTCTTTCAGCTGCACTTAGTAGTTCTTTAGTTTTCGTTGTGCAAAGTTACCCGTCATCACAAAAACGCAATGCACGGGGGTCAGGTACTGGGTGCCCGGTATGGCTAGGTCTGTGCTGCTTTCTCTCAAGGCTCCATGTAGAAGTGGCTGGCCTTGGGTCCAGCAGTGATCTCACCAGCGTGCTCTTTACTCTGTCATCTCAGTGCACAGAAATTTTTTTCATGCATTTACTCCAGGAGCCAAGCGCATGCAAAACTGTTTAGCTGTGCTCATACCCCAGAGCGTGTAGCGGTCCATATGTTGGGACGAGCAAGACTAAAAATCACCATAAGTTTGAAAACTGCCCAGTCATAGTAAATGTCGCTGGCGATACAGAATGCAATTGTTTATCAAGAGGGGTGAATATATGGAACTTTTGGTTGCAGCACACTCCACCGCTGACATCATTTAGCTTGGAGCCTCTCCCACATGGCAATTGCTGCAAAAGGGCAAAAATGAATTCATGCAATGCTACTGCTATGTACAGCCATAGTTATTTTTTTCATCTTTATTACCCTGGCAGTGCATATATCTATGCCTGCGAGCTGTTCACTTGCATGTCGTGTTTTGCGAGGTATTCAGGTTCTCTTGCTTCCACTCTAGGTGCATCTTTGTACTCATGAGTATAAATTCACATTTTTACCTTACTCCTCAGCATTGTACCCTTGTGGCACAGTGTGAAGCTGCTGCTCCAAACCAGAGTTTTTGCCTGCCCTGGCTATTTCCACGAGCAAAGAGGTCATCAGGCCGCAATATTATGTGTTTAGCTCATCCCTCTTGTTTCTACTTAAGCTACCTCTGGGCAAGACCAGGCTGTGCTCAATAAAAACGGACCTTTACAATGCAGTTTTGCATCATTCTATTGAGTTGTGCCCTTTCCTCACCCATGATGCTGCACATTCCTATGGAACTAAAGAATATTTTCAACTGAATGTGTGTGCAGATGCCCAGCAGGTCTGCAATAATGCTACAATGCACTTCATATGCTTTTTACATACAACTAACTTCTTGCACTGAAACACCCCCAAATTATGTTGGTATTCAGATAAGTAAATTAGCATTGATTTGTGGCACCTGAAAGGAGCCAGCCGTACTAAACTGCCCTTCATAAGCATTCCGACCACCTAGCTGTCTCAGCATGTGAGGGACTGCAGTATGTGCTACTGACATGTTCTGGCCACCTTGTGTGTGTCGAAACAAACTGAGGCAATACGCACAAATTGTTGTTTGCTCCATATTCATGCTTAAAATGCCATGGTAGCTGAAGAAGCATGAAAACACAAATTAATGACTTGGAAAACACCCAAGTTTCCACTGGTACCCGGCCAGGTCATGTCTAGTGGGTTGAATTAAAGGTGTCATTGAAAGAAAAGTACGAGCAAGCAGAAGCTCAATATAACCATTGTCCGCCTGCAAACTGTTGACATTCCACAAAACTGCAGCATGTTCAAATCATTTTCAGGTTCTGGGAAGAAGGGCTTTGCCTTCTCTCACTTAGAGCAACCATAGAACAGCACAAGTCTCTGCATTTAGTATAAAAAGATTTGTGATGTAGCACTCCATGGCTTATGTTTCCCAATGTGTGACAATGGGCTTTGTGGGGTAGAGCCATCTCTAACAGCAGTTCTGTGAATGAGGAAGCGTAAGAAGCCACTTTCAGAATACAGATTTTGCTGCATAATATGTCTGTTCATAGTGATGAAGTGCTTCCATGCTCATAATGTGATGAAGTACATGGGCAAGACAAGCCTTCAGAAGAGCTGCTACCTTGTGTATATACCAAAAGATTTAAATGTTTACAGATTTTTATTTTAGAAACTGTGAGAGATAAATCAATGTGGTCTGTACAGGTATATTGTACAGCAAGGCAGATATTATGTAAGTGCTGAGCTCGATAATTGGATGATAAATATGAAAATTAACTAATAAACTTATTTATTTCTGAGGTTAGGGGGGAAAGATAAGGCAGTCAACATCGGAGGCGAGCCCAGTTTTAAGATTTTCTTTACCGGCAATGTGGTTCAAAATATCAAATGTCAAAAATACACATTTGAACGCTTGCTGAATTGGCTTTCCCGCATCACAGGTTTATCAAATGGTGTCGCTTGGATCCTTAATGCAGCAAATACAGATGCCTTTTGCATATTTTATGACGTAGAAGAGGGTAATGTGATTTAAGGGACAACGCTTAAGGGAAAGCCACCTCAACATGGCTTCAAATGCCTAATTTCAGCGTTAGCTATTTCTAACCACATTGCTAATAAAAAATTTTATAAACTGGTCTCACCTTCAATATTGATGGCCCTAAATTTCACAATACAATTATGCCCCCTAAAATCAAAAATAATGGCTGATTAGTTAATTACAGTTAATTATTCATAAAATACCACTAAAAAAAACAGCAGTTGGTAACAGTGGGCCATCGTCCACAGGGTCCTGTAAAACTCTGCTGGTAAATCACAGTAGTGAACAAAATCATGCCTTATATGTTTGACGATATCAAGCAAGTCAGAGGCATAAAAATTCTTGAGCTTATAATTTTGGCTTGTGGTCACTTCTTGTTTAGAAACTAGGAAAGCTTTAACAATGGACTGCTTTTTTGTCGTGGAGGAATTCTGTGCAGCAGCCCTGAATGGGGGCAGGGTTTCACTGAAGCACTGAAGATTAAAGTTGCATCTGACTATAATTACTGAGCTCCATCACATGCATGATGTCCGCCTTGCTGTAGAGTTTACCTGCAGAGACCGCACTGACGAATATTTCAGTTTTAAAATAAAAATCTATAAATGGTAAAAAAATTGAGATGATTGCGATAGTCAGTAATGTGAAATTTAAGTGCAGCTCTTCATATGCCACTGCTGTCAGGTGGCGTGTTGCGCTGGTAGCCACCCTCTGGGATCTTCCTGTGGCAGCCACCGTCCGGTAGTCCATTCCTCCACTCCACTCTCGCCATGGCAGCTGGTGTTTCGCACTGCTGGTGACGTGTTACGCCAGTGATGACTACAACGCGGAATGCAGGAAGAAGCGCCTAAGAGCTGCACTCTAAAACAAAATAGGAAGGCACTAAAGATCCGCTTTAAGGGTATGACGCGATAGTGGCCTGTAGTCCTTTCTGATTACACGCATACCCATTGGCAGTCATAAGATACCAGTTTACTTCAAAGACCACACGACATACATATAAACCTCTGCTTGTTTCCCAGCCGTACAAGTGTGCCTTCCGTGCCCTAGTTGGCAGCGTGTCTGGCTCGCAACCCAAGGGTCATGGGTTCAAATCCCACCTAAAACCTGAAATTTTTGAAATTTTTCTTTTAGCGACATGAATAACTTTATACAGTTGAATTTTTTTAAACATGTGGTGACCTGTTACTTGAATTGCATGTCATCTTTTAATAACTTTCATTCTACGCATGACATCACATTTAACTTGCGCGTTGTAGGGTGGGAATTCCCGCAAAAGGTCATGTGGCTGTGACATCATGAACCTCGGTTACCAGTCAGGATTTTCCACTCAGACGACGACGTCGATGCTGGCTTTTCTATGACACAGGTTCCTTATGCTATTGCGTAAAATCGTCCAGCATAGAAGAGTGCATTTGCTCAAAAAAACACCTTATTGTCTTCCTCACCATAAGAGTGCAGCACTTTCATAAAGAACCAAGTATGCTATTTAAAGGACACACGAAAAGGCCTCATCTTAATGCATCTGCAAGCTCTCCAGCTAAAAGATGAACAAGGCATCCGTTGTTTCAGCGTCCGTCCTTGTCCACGTCTTTTTAGCGCTGCTTTTCGGGAAACAAGGCACCCTTCCGTACATTATTTCACCCATCGAGGTACAAGTGCTAGAGTCGCCAAGCTCCTCTCAGAAATTTAGCAATGTTTCTTGATAAATGAGTTGGAAGCAAGTTATTCCAGAGTGCAGGCTGAGGCACTTCTGCTGGGTAAAATTGTTAGAGGACCAGTTTAGCGTCGGAGGCAAATGAAGAAATATTACTGTATTCAGGCAGATCTTGCCCTGTGGTGATTAAGCGAATGCAGGACTAGTGGTTCCTGTCAGGAATTGATGTTTTAAATTGCCACCGAAAGTAAGATCAGGACAGTGGTGACAATGTATTCAAAGTTTGTTGCTCCATAAGCAGGTCATGCTGCTGGAGTCAATATGCTCTTTCATGAATACAACTGAGCATCACAGATTGTAAATTTTTGGTAAACTTTAGAGAGCTTACCTTTAACTCCTGCAGATAGGTACGACGTCCTGCATAGTTTAACACTGCTTCATTTTAAAATGTGTTGGAAAAAGCTAATTGCATAATGATGCTGCCACTGTGCCAACACTGACAATGCATCAGTGTTGACTGTGGGGAGCAGAGCTGCTAGGATTGATGTGTCATCTCTGCATCACATCATCTTTAAACTAGGGCTTTACAACGAGTTCTGTGTCTCAGTTCCTGCCATCCTCCTTGCTACCTTGGCAGCAAGCAACAGTTTTCACACCTCTAGCATCACACTTTGCAGATGCCACCTACCAAATGGAAAGTAATGTTCACATGCAGAAAAATTACAGTATAAAATGTTTTACCATGTTCCTTGGCAGCCAAGTATATGTTAATTTGGGTGTGGAGCTTTTAGTTGCCCTGAGGAGCATGTGGTTGATAAAATTTAATAGATTGCCTTTTCAGGACACTGGATTTCTTACTTTTGCATGATATACTCAAATTGGCGTGAGGAGCTCACAAATGAACAGATGACATGGCTTTTACAATGCTCGTCAAGGCTTTTCAAGCACTGTGCAAGCGTTTAGTTGCCAAGAATAGTCAGTGCTGTGAAGTCTTACAGGCATTCGAAACTAAAGTGGCGTGGCATTTCCAAGTACAAATGCCAGAAACAGGCCTTCAGAGGTACAAATGTCTCAAATGGAAATTGGGCATAATCAAGCAACTGCTAAAACCTACAAAAAGCACAGCAGAACTGCTACGGAAAAAAAGCACTTGCTTGTAATTGGGTCTCCCTTATTTTCCTAGACTGACAAAAGGATTGAGTCATGGTAGTGAAGTCTGTCTGGCTGAGGCCTTCTTTTTTTGACCCAACACTGGCTGTCAGATCTGCCAAGTTCGTACAGTCCTTGGGCAGCTGTGGATGGGCCCTGGACCAGAAACTGAGTATGGTTTGGCTGCTCTGAAATTTCTTGGATCTGTTGGTGCTAAACAGGTCAAGCCAGTGTTTGCATACACCATTGTTTACCACTTGCTTGACTTGACTGTGTAGAAGGAAACACCACAAAGCAGAACAGCAATCAGCGTTTTTCTTTTCTCACTCCCACCGCCTTACCGTTGGTTTACCATAAGTGAAACTTTGTCATAGCACGTCTGTACATGCCTGATCAGTCCATTTCGGAATAACTGTCAACTTGTTTTCCATGCACAAGATGCAAAAGAAAAGTTAACCACCTTGTAAACACAGTGAATACTCTTCAGATAACTTTTACCCACTTATTTTAGTGACATGCCCAAAGTAATGCTGTTCGTACAGGTAACAAGCCACACACATAACAATAATTTGGTACAGTTAAGCACCTACTAGAAGACATGTCTAAATGCATATTTAATCTGTTGCTAGACATAGTCGCAGTATTTAACTGTATGCTTTCAATGTCTGTGATATCACTTTAGCAGTCCCTATTCTCGCCAAGCACTGTACATGCATGAAATAACTGGAAAGAGGCAAGACAATCGCATGCAAACCATAGTGCTGTGTTGTCTGTCTGATACAGCAGAACCTGGGCAGGCTGGGCAGCCTTTGCACTCAAGAAGCAAGCACTGGCACAAATGATATGCACTGTTGCGGCCCAAGGACTGGTGGACACTGTTACTTCAGCAAACCGAAAGTGGGGCCTTGATTAAACTCCATTGTTATTCTTTTTGCCCTTTGTCATTAGCTTGAGTTATGACATGCCCCCCTGTTAAGTTAGAAGCCCCCCCCCGCACCTGTTCCCAGGAGCGGTCATGCCCCCCCGCTTAGGGTGCCTCGTTGCCAGCTACGGAACTAATCCTTTTCTGTTCTGGCGCCGAGTCAACCATGTCCCGCGGAAGACATTCCCTGGCTGTCAATCCGGTGCGTGGCAGTCGATGGAATGTGCATGCAGCGAGCTGCGTACGCGGAGTCACGCGCCCTGCACATTCCGGGAGAAGCGGGGTCCACTGGGCTCGGACCAGTGAGCCCTGGGCTCCGCCCACTTGTACATTGCATGGCTATTGGTTCAAATTGGCGATAGCTGGTTTGGTAAAGCTCCACCCAATTATCGAAGGGGTTAAAACCCGCGGGAAACGACGACTTTGGACGAGCGCGCCGAGTATCAAGCTCGGCCGTTTTTAACAGCCTTTTTAAAATAGCCTTTTTAAAACTGCCTTTTTAAAGTGCCTTTTCCTCACCTGCCTTTTTATGTCAGTGCCGTCTTTAATAAATAAGTTTTGTCTTAAGAAGTTGGAACTGCTGCCCCAACCGGCAACGTGTCGCCAGACGAGCGGACGAAGACCCGAAGTGCTCTTCGTACTGCTAACCGCCGTACATCGATCACCGGCCAGCGTGCCATCATCATTCACCACTCGCAAGGAGCAACCGACAAGCCCAATCCGGCCATCCCATCAGAAGGAGGGCAAGAAATTTAACTCCCCCACTACTGCCAAGATCTATTGCCAAGAATCAAAGAAAGGGAACCGTTGCATTATACTGGTCTAAGGTGACATGACAGTCCTGGACAGCAAATCGAATCGGCCACTGAATGCAATTTCCAGCCTGAATAGCTTAATTGAAAGGAGAACAGTTTGCACATAATGCTCGTAGGCTCCAGAGGCACACACCAGCCTTTGAAATGCAGCAAAGCAAGGCAATAGTTCTACAGACAGACGCTTCCTGTATGCCTATTGCTTTGGTTATGCCGAGCCGAGAAATGTCAAGGACACGATAAAAAACAGAAAACCGCCAGCAGACAATAGAGTGGAGAAATTGATAGGACAAGGGCATGCAGACTCAACTAGAGTTTTTTGGAAAAACCAGCAGCAGCCATCCTATCAACAGCAAAGTGCATGCACGTGCACGCATGTGACTGTCAAAAAGCACCACTGAAATCGACTCAGGCCAATCAAGAAATTCAATGTCTTTGTCAAACAACTGAATTGAAGCTACGCATATGCACATGCCAGGGCTGTACTTCACTGTCTGCAAGGCTTTAAGAATTTCTTGTGCTATTCTGTGCTTTGCATACCCATTTACCTTAATGTCACTTATGCAAGTTTTACCTCAATGTAAGTGCATTTTACAAGGTTGACAGTGTAGTGCTAAATGCACCCCAGTACCTGATTGCATCATAGACACCGCATGCTCACAAAGATTATTAAAATAGCGTTCCATTTGGCCTACACAAGCCATTCCGCAGCTAATCAAAAGTTCACCAGAAAAACACTGCATGGTGCAATTTTTTCACTGGCGCTGCCACCAGCTTTGCTTGCTTTATCTTTGTTGGCTAGGAGGTACAAACGGGACAAATTGCAGAGTGCAGGAAAAAGAAAACGTCAATGCTGAGCTTCCCTGCTACCCTCGTCAGGTTGTTCAAAACCCCATGAAAATAGGCTGTAACCTCCTAATGCCTCAGGTTCGAGGTGTAATGACATCAACAGAAACTCTGTAACAGCCTAGAGAAGGGAAGGTGGAAAACTAGCCAATCGGAGGCAGTCTGCTTGAGCACCGAAGCTGAACTAAACCACGTGTGAGCAGGACTTGACAATAAATGACCCCAAGAAAGATCACACAATTCCCTTTTTAACAAGCATAATGTGGCAGGAATTTCAACACAAAAACACTTTCAGCGCGATAACATTTAAGGCTCTGTTCACCAGAAAATCACGGGCATGGCTCTGGCAGGTGGGTCACCTAGGTCACGTGACCTTGTGGCATCATCACAACCTTCCCACCGGATAGCGAGCAAACTGCACACCGTGGCAGGTGGCATTTAAATTAATGAATGGTCGCTCGGGTAGAGCAACCTGGGTCACACAAGAGCCACCACTGCGAGCACCTGCCATCGCAGCGCAGTGGCGCATTGCTTAACCACTGCGCCAGGAGGGGTATGAGGACTCTCAGGGATCTATGAATATAAAGTAGATGGTTTATGGGGGTTTAACATCCCAAAGCAACTCAGGCTATGAGAGACGCCGGAGCGAAGGGCTCCGGGAATTTCGACCACCTGGGGTTCTTTAACATGCACTGACATCGCACAGTACACGGACCTCTAGTGTTTCGCCTCCATCGAAATTCGACCACCGCAGCCGGGATTGAACCCGCGTCTTCCATGCCAACAGCCGAGCGCCATAACCACTCAGCCACCGTGGCGGCTGAATTTAAAGTAGAGAATGACCTTCTTCATATATGAAAATTAACCCATTACGCTACCACATCATACCCTTACGGCGGAGCTTAGTGTGCCCTCCAATTTTGCCCTTGGCTTGTGCAGAAGTGTGACCTTGTGGTAGAGCATCCGCCTCACATTCAGGAGGTACTGGGTTCGATCCCCAGTGCCGCCAGGTACCCACCAGTTTTTTTATGGGTACAAGATTTCCCCTGGCTGGCCTGGTGCTCGGCTCTTCTCAGGTGAGATGCTTGGGAAAAGGGTCTTTGACCAAACCGTTGCCTTGATGGATTAGAGATCAGTTCTGCGTTCAAGCAACCCTAAATCCGCCTCGTGCGGTAGATGCCCAACTTGTCACAAGTGGGTTTCTACCGCACGAGGCAGATTTAGGGTCGCTTGACGGCAGAACGAATCACTGGCCCGTCAACGCAACGGTTTGGTCCAAGACCCTTTTCCCAAGCATCTCACCCCAGAAGAGCCGAGCACCTGGCCGAGGGAAAACTTGTGCCCATTAGAAAACCGATGGGTACCCGGCGGAACTGGGGATCACACCCAGCACCTCCCAAATAAGAAGCGGATGCTCTATAACAAAGCCACCGCTTCAGTAAAAAACAAAAAAAAACTCAACCTCACGTCCATGAATTCTTTGAAGTTGCAAAGGTGTTCCATCTGTTTGATAAAGAGCTAGAATGTCTCGGTTCAGCTTGAGTTGATTTCAGTGGCGCTTTCTGTCATGTGTGTTTGTGCACATGTGCATTGTTAACAGTAAGGCTGCTGCTGATTTTTCCAAAAAAAGTCTAGTTGAAAGCTTGTGCGTGTCTAGTCTACTTTTCTGTCTCGTCCGCTGGCACAGTCTGTTTTCAATCATGCCATATTATATGGCCCCTTGTCACACTCTCGTTTAACACAGCACAGGCGTGATACGTTCGGAGAAAATCTGACTTACAAAACCTGTGCATTTATGTTTCTGCAAGTTGTTGCAACCACTATTTTGTTTCTTGGAATAAAGATACAGTCATGCCTCATTAATGCACACTACTGGGTTCCCAGAGCATAACTCTATAAGAACCATGACGGAAGCCAACAGTCACCGAAACCAAGGAGCAGGGGCGATCACCTATGCTCCTTGGTTTCAGTAACTGTTGGCTTGCGTCGTGTATGTCATAACGAGCACCTGTTTTCCCTTCCCTTGTCAATGAGAGAGTCTACAATAACCATTTGTGAATTAAAGAAATATTCAGAACACCTGCCGATTAAGGTCTGTTTCATGTGCACAGCAGTGTGCACTGGAGAGGAAATTGGACAAAATTTTGGGAGCTTGAAGTGCGTTATTCTGGCCGCAATTATCTTAAAACATGCAGTGCAGTTTGAAGTCCCTAGTAATGTAGGAGAAATGGTGCGATGACATGTTCTGCTGCAACTGTTTGCATCCCACTAACCACCAGTGCATATGAGTACCAACTGAGTGACAGCCACTGCGGTGGCTAAGCGGTTATGGTGCTCGGCTGCTGCCCCGAAAGACACCGGTTCAATCCCGGCCACAGCAGTCGAATTTCGATACAGGCAAAATTCTAGAGGTCCGTGTACTGCAAGATGTCAGTGTATGCCAAAGGACCCCAGGTGCTCGAAATTTCTCGAGCCCTTCACTATGGCGTCCTTAATAGCCCGAGTCGCTTTGGGACGTTAAAACTCGCACGAAAACAAAACCAAACCAGTTGACGAACTTGGCTTTCAGCGTAGCACAAGCTGCAGAGAGGGCTTCCTTTGGAGCCATTCATGCAGTGTGACAGATGGAAAGGCACATCGACCGGGCACCTTCGCACTTTAAGCCGGAAACCAGAAAACAAAACAAAGGTCGTTTCTGTGTCACTTGCACTTTTGTGCTGTCTCTGGCAAAAATGCGCGGTACGCCAGTGGTGTGGGTAGAGGCCCTCTGTTGGCCTCTCCTTACTATTGCCTCTCTTTGGCTGGTCTCCTGCACTCAAGACGCAGGAAAGAAAACAATTGGTCAGGATAGGCATGGTTCTCTTCTTGTTACAGTCCACATTAACGCTAGAAAAATACACAGGCCCCATGGGCTGAATGGGATCTGCATTTTCGCTTTCTCCATAGTTTGGACAGTGAGTCTCCATATTAATGAGGCATCAATACACAGAAAAAGTTTGATCTCCAGGAAAACTGGCCACATTAAAGAACCCCGGGTGGTCAGAATTAATCCGGAGCCCTCCACTATGGCATTCCTCATAGCCCATGTGTCACTTTGGAACATTAAACCCCACAATTCACGCACATTAACGAGGCACAACTATTTTGCCATACGCTGACATGTTCAACATGTTAGTAAATAGGGTAGATCGACCTCAGAATCCTAGCAACCTCCTCGGGGCATAACATGGATACAAACTTTTCCATTGTCACAATCCAAGGAGAGCCGTGCAGGTAAGCATAGGGCAGAACCCAAGAACGAGGTCGGTCCTGTTTAATCCCAGAGCCAGGTCTAGCCCGAGCGCGCCTCTCGAACTAACCGTCACTTCGTCATCGTTTCGACTAAGTGCAGAGGCCACGCAGTGCTAGGCACGTGGCATTATTCCCCCCCGCCGTGAAAGTGCATCAGCTCAATGCGAATTGACCTATGTACAATGGTAGAAGAAAAAAAAAGGGATTAGGTGAACTTTACATTTCGTGGCAGTTGGGAGGCGGGGAAAGTCAAGCCCGCACTTGCAGGAAGTGGTCAAGGGCGCGGAACACAGAGCGTGAACGCAGTGCTCAGTCACGTGAAAAGTACGGTCTTAAGAGCACCACGTGCATGATTTCAGGCCATTGACACCTAGGGACAATAGTGACAGTTCCATCAGGAACAACTTTGTAGTTGACGCTTTTGAGGCAGTGCAGGACTTTGTATGGACCGAAATACCTACCAAGGAGCTTTTCGCACAAGCCCTTGCTATGCATGGGGGACCACATCTACATCCACACCAGGTCGCCCAGTTCGTAGTGCACGTCCTTGTGCCAAAGGTTACAGTGTCTGGCGCCGGCGGATAGCTGGTCCTTGATGTGCAAGAGGGCCAACTGACGAGCTTGCTGTGCTTGCTCTACAAAGTGGCCTGCGTTAGGTGGGACCACTTCATTCTCCCATCGAAGCATCGCGTCCAACATCATGCGGACTTCCCTTCCATAGACAAGGCGGAACAGGGTAAACGTGGTGGTTTCTTGCGCCGCAGTATTGTATGCAAAGGTGGCATACGGCATGATCTCGTCCCAAGTTTTATGCTAAACGTCGACGTACATCGAGATCATATCCGCCAGTGTTTTGTTGAGCCGTTCCATTCCGTTAGACCATTTGTTCATGGACGATATGCTGCGGTTTATCGATGGTCTGTACAGCTAAGAGTCAAGATGTCCCGTAGGAGCCGAACTGTAAACGCCTTGCCTCGGTCAGTAATGGTGGTCGACGGGGCGCCGTGTCTAAGCACAATGTAGTTCATAAATAAGCGAGCAACTTCGTCGGCAGTACCTCGAGCAAGGGCCTTCGTTTCAGCATAGCGGGTTAAGTAGTCTGTAGCCACGACAATCCACTTGTGGCCAGTCGACGACAGAGGAAATGGCCACAGAAGGTTCATGCCGACTTTGTCGAATGGCATTTGGGGTGGCTCAATAAACCGTAGCATGCCGGGAGGCTAGAGTACGGGGTTTTTTTTCGCCACTGACATTGCTGGCATGTCCTGACGTAACGCTCGAGGTAAGCCGTGGCCACTAATAGCTCCGCCGGACTCAGGATAGGGTGCAAGTGAAACAAAGGTGGCCAGAAGTATAAAAGACATATTTGTGAAACTTGTAGCTGTATCAAGCAATGCCCACTAAAGGATGAACTCTGGTGCCTCAGATATTGAATGGAGTGAATAATGGCCACATAGACATTCAAAACTCAGTTGTCTTGGTTCATACTAGCTTGGCATAGCATAAGGGTTGCAAAAATGCATGTTGGATGTTTAATTTTACATGTTGGATGTTTATGTGTGTGTTAAGAGGGCTCTGCAGGGCCAATATCCTCTCTGCTCCCATTTCGCTCCAAAAGCAGGCACTATTTGTTGGAACAATTTCATTTTTTAGAAAGAAATGGCCAGTCACCACCTCAACAGCTTCTAAAGCTCTCGTCAGTGTACTAAGGGTGAAGATCTGTGTGGTGGTAGCATCAGCAGTGCATTGCACGTCTAGTTACATGAGTAAAAAGCAAAATGATGCAATGATGATCTTTCTTAATTTTTTTATTTGGCCAACAAATCTCATGAAAGTGTTCCTTATATAAGCAAGTTCCAACAAAAAAGAAGAAAAAGAAATGAGACCAACAAGAAGCCAAGCTCTGCACAACCGCACTGACAACTTTCCCACCCCTCAAGACGTACCATACATCACTTGAGAACACCTAGCTAACCCATATCCTTCACATTAAAAAAATTAACCTTAGTTGGCCCACACTTTTGTATCACTACCAAGAAGGGCCACGATATTATGTAATAGGGGGAAAAAAATGGAACCACGCTGTTTTTTTTTTTAAAACCAGTGGGGGTAAAAAGATTCCGAGTTTAGCACCTTTATGTTTGGTGCACAAAAAAAAATGGGGCAAAAAAACATCATTATTGCAGCTCACACCACATACACTGAGCATTACAAAGTTGAAAAACGCAAGCACAGCAAGGTAACAGTGCCCTGCAGGCTTCTGCAGCAGCCAAGACCACCAGGCTGCAATGGCACTAACATGGTGTTGTGTACAGCATTAATATGGTGCACTACCCACTTATAAACAAAACAATGATGCACCAGAATTGTAAAAACGAAAACCACCATACAATCAACGTAACTGCACTGGACATAACTTCCATAAGAATCCTGCAGATCCGATAGAACCTTGTCTTTTTGAGTCTAGGCAACAAACTAACACATGACAAAAAATTGTGCTTAATTAGAACGATCTTTTAAAGAGAGTGACAAATAAAACCACACAGCTTCCGCTGCATTGCCTACGAACTTTCTTAGATTGTGCACAAACTAAAGTCAAGTGCCCTCTGGTCGAACGCACTAGCAAGCTTGAGTCCCAACTGAAATGACGTGAATGGCTGCCATTTACCACTTTCCTTTGGTTTCTTGCTACGCGCTACCAAACCTAAGAAGTAACACAGTGCCTGTGGTAAGACAACTGGCGTGAAAAAAGTTCTGAACAGAATTCACAGTCTTCAACATGAATGTCCAAACACTGCCAAACTTAACAGGGAGCAAAGAAAGCGTTGTCATGTGAGCTAATAAAGTAGGTAGGCATTTGTTTCATTGGCAGAAGAAGGAACAAACAGCAAAGAAAAAAAAGGCACTCACTGAGCACACACTATTACTGCTGCTGTCTGCAGGAGTAAATAGAAGAAAAGCGCAGCTATAAAAGTGGCTGGACAGTGCTGCTAGCTTGCCGGCACTTCCCTGGGCACTGTATGGAGACTGAAAATGTGTGCCCACTTCGCTGGTCACGCCCACTCAAGCATGATGCAATGTGGGGCCTCCCTCAGCCAGCTGGCGAGGGCCACAGTTGGTAAAGAGAAAGGGGGGGGGGGGGGGGGGGGGGGGGGGGGGGGGGGGGAAGAGAAGGCAACAGGGCAGGTGCGCTTGGCAGAGGCACCTTGAGAAATTCGGCTTGGCACTTGGTGGTCGGACTAGATGTCCATTGGAAACTGTGGCTCATCACCCGTACCTTCTGAAAAAGAGAAAAGCATGACAACATAAAACTATGCAGCAAGTGATAAAAAAACCTAAGCAATTTAATGGGGCGTGAAGAACATGGATCAGGTGAATCTGCAATATCGATATGACCATTTAAACTGCAATACTTATAATGCATGCACAGCCCGCTATGGTGGCGCAGTGGCTTTGGCATTTGGCTGCTGATCCCAAGGATCAAATCTGGGTCATGGCGGCCGCATTTCAGTGGAGGCGAAATGCAAAAACGCCCCTATTGCTTTGTGATGTGAGCACATGTTAAACAGTCCCAAAAGGTCAAAATTAATCCAGAGCCCTCACTAGGTGTCCCTCATAACCAGTGTGTCACTTCAGGATGTTGAACACCATACCATGTACTTCTAAAGCTACCATATATGCAGTAAAACCTCGTTAATACTTTAAAAAATGCATAAAAAAAAGTATTATCCAGGAAAACGTATGATATGATCCAAACCACCTGATTTTGAAAAATGGAACTGCTGAATGAGGTACAAAGGCATTTATTGACAATTTCACTACATAAAAATGTCAATTAGCATTTTCTAGCATAAGGTCTCAACAGCTCCTTTTGTAGTGCTCGCAGAATTCAGTCTGCATTTGTGCTGTCCTTACAGCGGAAGAAATTTCGCAACAAGTCCGGTCTATCGACAGCAATGGCGAGCCAGGATCTCCTTGTTGCTCTCGGTTACTTAGCACCCTTTCCCTTAGCACCTTAGCACCCTTGCACTGTGGGGAAGCCGCCGCGGCACCTGACTTTTGCAGCATTCTTGCTCTTCATGCTCCGTTCCCTAGACCCTGCCCAGCCTGCTCATATGTAAGATATGTAAGTGCATCCGTGCAGTTCTTAGATGCTCCGCCTCCTTGTTCTAAGGCACTGCAAAGAAGCCACTGTGTTTCTCCCCTTCATGTCGCGCCTCCTAGGGAACAACCCTCTTGTATGTAAGCAATCCTTTTTTTTATGTGCTTCGCTTCTTTGCACCTACACATCGTGGAGAAGCCACCAAGGCTGGTGAGTGGCGTTGCACTCTGGCTCTTCATGTTATGTGCCCGCAGGTTCAGCCCACTCATATGTTTGCAAATGTGTGGTTGATCGCTAAATGCATTATACGACTAGAATTTCTCAATTTTGAATGCAGTAGCCAGGAAATCGCGTTATCCGGGAACATATTAACCTGAAGAGAAATACTAGCGTTGGCCAAATGTTTAGGAGAATCCCCCAAGGTGGAGCAGATTTCCCACTTCAAGTCATTGATCACTCGCTCTCGCCCTACCACATGCTAGCCATCCCAGTCAGCTCAAAGGGTAGAGCAACTGCTCCGCTGAAGCGGTGGGACTAAGTTTGAACCCCGGGGCAGAGTGAATTTTTCTTTAACTATACAAAGTTGCTGTGGAAGCTGTACAGTTTTCCTTTGTAGCTATATGGCCGCACTTAGGTGGATGCATATGAGTAATTACTCCCTTATCAGAAATAGTGTAACTCTGTAAGACATTTTTATTGCCCACAATTCTGAGCGTATGAACCAGGAACATATCAGCGAAGTTCTACTGTACTTCTATGGAAGAAGCCACAAAAAATATTGACTCATGCTTGGTAGCATACTACAAAGTATTCTTGGTCTAGTAGTGTGCATTTCCATGTTTTCAAACAATGCGAGAGAAGTTGCCAGCATGGGAAGAAGTGGCACAGTTTCTTGCTTCTGGTGGCTTTATATGAGGAGACAATGTCTTGCTTGATGGAAGCCAATAGCCACCGAGACCAAGGAGCATCGGGGATGTCTTTTTTTTTTTAATTTGTAGTTTTCACCAATGGGAGATTAATAAAAGCAGAAGAAAAAGAACCACAAGCCGCGGGTGGGATCCGAACCCATGACCTCTGAATTTCGCGTCCGGTGCTCTACCAACTGAGCTCTGGCTCTATGGACGAGAGTGGCACTGGTGAACACTCTCAAGGTTTGGTTACACTACACATATATACCCCGAAAGCAGAACACTGAACAGCCGTCGCCATAGCTGTTGGTAGAACACCGGACGCGAAATTCGGACGTCATGGGTTCGGATCCCACCGGCAGCATTTGGTAGTTTTTTCTTTTGCCTTTATTAATCTCCCATTTATGAAAACTACAAATTAAAAAAAAAGGCCTCCCCTACTGCTAACGAGCACCTCTTTCCATTCCCTTGTCTGCTGAATAACGCCTTGCTGTTGTTCATGAATGCTGCATATGGCAAGGGTGATGGCATGCTGTGTCTACAGTAGAATATTCGGGCACTTTTGCCAAGCCTGGGTACTAGAAAGCACACACTCTTAGCCAATCACTGATTACCTAATCTCTACTTTATAAGTGCCACCACCACTGGACACTTCATTCTTTGAAGAGAAAAAGACCTTTCCAAGCAATAAACTCTGGAAACCTGTACCGTCATCATAAGCAGCAACAGCCTAACTGCATCTACTGCGTGCGTCTAGGAAAAGGGCTCTCCCACTAACGTCCAACCAAGCCTGTCCCGTGCATCAGCTGTGACATCCTCATCCCCACAAACTTTCTAATATCGAAGAAGGTTAGAAACTGCATAAAAGAACGAGGACAGGAGGAACCAACCAGCCTGTAAGAATGTCCTACTTCCTAATCTCATCTGCCCACCCAACTCTTTGCCACCCCCTGCAACTTTAGCCTTCTCTTGAAATCCACTCCATTATCCCAAGGGGCCATTGGTTACCATCCCTTCGCATTACATGCCCTGCCCATGTCCATTTCCTCTTCTTGATTTCAGCTAAAATATCATGAACTTGTGTATTCCCTATCTCACTCTGCTCTCTTCCCATCTTTTAACGTTACAACGACGTTACAACAATCACTTTCCTTTCCATAGCTCACCCAGTGATGCTCCTGATAAAATCCATTCTGGAGCAATTTCTGGAGCACTGAAATTTCCAATTTGGAGCACTCTGGAACACCAATATTTCCAATCTGGAGCATTTTTGAGCAATAAAACATCGATCTAGAAGCACTTAGGAGCATGTAGTTTTTAGTTTCCAAATCTCTTAGGTTGGCAAACAATGTTATAAAAGTTAAGAGCGTAATGTAGAGATTTGCTGCACCATTAATTTTGTCACTATTTGGCACAGAGTCGCACCTGAGATGTCTTCAGTTCTGTTTTATGCAGTATAATTGAAGCCAGTCACCTTTCTGAAACATGTCATACACTTTTTAATTGATACACTCTTTAATACACTTTTTAATTGAGCACATACACTGCATAACTCGGAGGCAAAGCAGCTCCAATGTGCTGATGTATGGCTCTCCACTTTTCTTTATTCCTTATTAAATCTTCTCCACATTAAAACATTACAGTTACTTAGTAATGCCAGCCAGTTCTCATGTTTTCTTTTGCACTTATGCTTTCCTCAGTCGAAAGCAACAAGACTCGTCGCCTCCGTATCCTGGTGAACCAAGCCAGTCATGGCCAGTCCCTCTGCTCGCAAAAGCATAGCACTAACCCTGCATGATGTATAGCACTTAATTTTTTTTTTAACAAATGAGGGAGTGCCAAGGTCACCATGTTGCACAACTGGAACGAATGGAGAAGTGCGAACGTAGTAACTCCATGCAGTTGTGCCCATTTATAACGAACACTGACCTAGTGCGAATGAGGTCGATGCAGCAGTAAAATCCACATTACGCTTTGGCACCGAGTTTCGGAGAGATCGAACGCCTCCAGACGCGGTGCTTGGTTGCAATGAAAACGCAAAGGCCAAAAGCCCGCGGGCAAGAACGCGCCGCAAGGCTGCTATCTTTATCATGAATGTGCTATACGACCGTCAAAAATTTTCTGCGCACAACGTGACAATGATGGACGATACACAAATGCGACAGAAAGCAGAAAAAGATCCTCCACGCAAGCCCTGCATTGTCATGTCTCACACAAACGCTCACAATTTCTGCCGCCGAACGCAAAAACTGTTTCGAGCAGCTGCAATAGCTCAAGTGGGCAGAGCGACGAGGTTCCAACAAGATGAAAATTTTTCACCTCGCTGCACCACTCAGTCGCTTGCATATGAAACCGCCTTTAGGTGTGAATCTTGCAGGACAGATGCCGAGTGGAGCGACCCACGCTAATGCGTTTACGCTTATTGTCCATCCCTATGCCCCCGCCCTCTCGCCCTTAACAGAAAAATATGCGTTCTATTTCATAACGGGCAATAAAAGGTCTTATCGCGCCTCAATCGAACTGCATAAAGTGACACGGTATCATTCTGCGTTGAAGCACGTTCATCATTACCATTATAGGTACTGACAGAGCTGTAAGCATCGATCACAAATGTTTTCGAATTGAGATGAAACATCACATCACAGCAGAAATATTTTGCCACCAATCTTGCGCAACTGCATGGCTTCTAATCTAAAGTGGATGGGCAGCTCACGCCTTGCAGCCAGTTTCACCCTCGGCCACGCTGCGTCCGAAAAGACTTCCACGTGAAGTGGGCTTTTCCACAAGCTGCTTCTCATCAGTGCTCACCAAGATAACATTCTGGCAGATGTGGTATGCCATTTACATGGAAATCGCCACATGTGAATGTGTTAATTATACCTCCAAATAATTTTTGCGTCACAATTAAAGACAACCTTCGATCATTCGACTCACGCTAAGCCTAATCGGCCGGCCAGTGAATTGCGTCGACGAAAGGTAGACTCTAAAAACATGCAAGCCTAAGGACGTTGATCGGCCTCCATCTCGACGCGTGTGCTGCTCATGTTTTGCAAGAGAGAAATGGGCAGCAGCTCGAAAACGCGTGCCAAAACTTAGCCGGACGGAAGCTGGCTTGCACATATATGGCATGAAAAGTACACCATGGAAGCCTGCATTATGATGTTCATTTTTATTAGGGAATTTCCTGCAAACTTCAGGACATAAGGAATGGATAATAAGTGACAGTCATGTTCGTTAAAAGTGGGCTTCAACAGACCTTAAATTTTTGAAACTGCAGGGAGAAATACGATTATGTCCACCTGGATGGCCAACGCACAACGCAGCCAAATTCGAAAGCAGCGAGTTTGAAGCAATTTGGCGCAATTTTCCCCATTTTTATCAGGATGGCGCAGTTTGGCACATTTGGCACAAGAGTGGGGTCATATAATAAACTCTAACACATCTCCAACCAAAAACTTTTAACTTAAAACCCAATGTTTCGGAGCCGGCTTGGCTCCTTCTTCAGGGGTGACTGTAGGCAGTAGCTGGAAAATCTGTCAGGATGTTCAGAGTGTTCAGAGGTGTTCAGAGTGGGGTCACTGCTCACTGCATTGTCCCCAATTTAATTTCAAGTCTTTTCGTTACCATATAAGTTTCTGCCCCATAGGCAAGTACTGGCAGGATACAACTGTCACAACTTTCCTATTGAGGGATACTGGCAAGCTACTATTCATGGCCTGGGAATATCTGCCATTTGCACTCCCACCCTTCTTATTCTTCCTCCTATTTCACTCTCATCGTCCAGAGTTGCAGTCACTACCTGCCCAAGATTGATCGATTACTCCCTTATTAATTCTAGTGCTTTGCAGCCTATCGTAAACTTCTATCCACATCCAAGACCAATGAACATTACTTTAGATTTCTTCATACTAATGTTTAGACTTGCCGCTCTGCCTGCCTAGATCCTCAATCACGCTCTGCAAATTGTCCCCTGATTTACTAACCGAGGCAATGTCATATGCAAATCAGAGATTAGTAAGGTATTTTCCATTAGTTTTTATCTGCGGTTCTTCCGAATCGAGCTATTTGTGACTACCCCCATTTAATGTGCGGTGAACTGTAGTGGAGAGAGCGTCTGCCCTGGCCTGACATGGTCGGTGCACTACTATTCACCCCTGTAAATGGGGGGGGGGGGGGGGGGGGGGGGGGGGAGAAGTGTGTTTCACTCACCAGGCTTAGCAGCCTTGACCGGGGATGGCACAGCCCCATTCTCTGTAGGTTTGTTGGGGGAAGCGCTGGGCTTGGAGACATCGGGGCTGCAGGACAATGTCACCCCAGGAATCACAGGCAAGTTTTTTGGTGGTGTCCGGGCCACAGGAGAGTGGCGCATCTGCATCAGGAAGCTCCTGTCGTAGATGATGCGAGAGCCTGCACAACAGAAGAGCACGCCATAAGGCTTGAAACGGCAACACAGCGGAAACAAAACTGTTTGCAGGCTATAAAAAACTGGGGTTTTTCTATTTTTGTTCTTACCTGCTGGCGTGTTAACTGCTCCACGCATGTTACTCACTCCACAACTGAATGAATCATTCCAATGCATCATGGCCCTCATGCATCATCATCTCCATGAGTTAGCTTGTGTTCTGCCTTGTGTAACCCAACAATAATTACAAAATATGCACTCTTATGTTTCTCGTGAGTACACCATTATTATAATTTCAAGCACAACACTATTGAAATACAGTCGAACCTCGTTATAACGAAGTAGCATCGGGACCGTAAATCAGTTCGTTATATCCGATATTCGTTGTAACAGTAGACATAAATATCGGCTGTGACAAATTCGTAATTTGGCTCGCGCAAATATTCTAGACACTAAAATGCATTATATACTTGGCTTTGAACCCACTACAAACGTGGTAATCCTTACCTGTCTCCTTGTGGCATTCAATCAAAATAGGCCGGAATATGGGAAGGTTGACACGACTGTTCTTACGTCGCCGCGCACGTGAAAGTGCGTGGCGCGAAACGACTGCACCATGTGTCTGCGCATAGGCGACTTGGTGTAGAGAGAGGAACTCGAGTGAGACACAGCGGGAACCATCGCGCCTGCGTGCTCTGCCGAAGCGCGATTGGTGGCCCCGAGAGGGACCGTTGAAAAAAAAAAAGCTGCCAAAGCAGCTTTGAGAGAAGAGGAAGAGGAGGAGAGGGGGCGTTGGGCGAGAAGAGAAGGAGGAGAGGCGGCGTTGGGCGAGGAGACATATGCAACGCCAGCCCGGGATCAGCCAAACAGGTTTGCATTCGTTCATTTGAAGAAAGATGTTATCTTCGTCTGGTGGCTTTTCACAGCGCTGCGCAGAATGAAGTTTTCTACATTGTCCATGCTCAAGAGGGCCTTTTCTACGTCAGCAGTTTTCGTCGTCGGGAGTTTTTCCAAATATCCTTTCAGCCTCCTGGCCATGTCCGCGGCATCCGCACTGCTCATCGTTGGTTCATCCCGTTCACTCTCACCGCTGTCGCTGCTGCTGTCATCCTCGGGCAACAAAACGCGATCCACAATTTCTTGATCCGTCAGCTCGGGCGCCACGGCCAAGTTCTCATCGGCCGAAACGAAATCGTCGAATTCGACGCCTGGGACTGCCAGCTGATCCCAAGTTCTGTCCAGCTCTGCCTGGTCTTCGGGCTGCACTTCTTCTTCGTCGGCAGGCAGAACAAAACCGGCATCCGCGAAACAGTTCCTTATTGTCGACTGCCTCACTTCATTCCACGACCCGTACAACATTTCGAGTGTCGTCTTGATGTTTATTGTTGTCGATCTATGTCGATCGATGTCAAACACCAGTTGCGTCACCAAACGCTTCCTATAATTGCACTTAAGCGAACGAATAATGCCTTTGTCTAAAGGCTGCAAAGCAGAAGTTGCGTTCGGTGGCAAAAACTGCAAGCGAACTGCCTTCAGCACGATCGAAACTTTATGCGCCGAACAGTTGTCCAAAAGCAACAGGACCTTCCTGTGCTGCCTCTCCATGTCCTGGTCGAACGCTCTCAGCCAGTCCTCGAAAAGCTTGGTCGTCATCCACGCTTTTTTGTTCGACGTGTATTGAACCTGCAAATTCCGGACGCCTTTCAGGCACCTCGGATGTGCCGACTTGCCGATGACGGTGAGCCGTCTTTTGTCGGAGCCGTCCATGTTCACGGCAACGACGACAGTCACCCGGTCTTTGTTTTTCTTGCCCCCATGGCAGGTCTCGTTCTTCATCGCCAGTGACCGCTCTGGCAACAACTTGAAAAACACGCCGGTTTCGTCGACGTTGTATACGTCGCACTCGTCGTACTCCTGGAGCAGAGGACGAAAATTCTCCAGCCACGTTTGACATGTCTCCATGTCGACAGCGGACCCTTCGCCAGACAAAGTGTGGCACGCGATCTCGTGCCTATCTTTGAAACGTTGCAGCCAACCGCTGCTTGCACAGAAATCGTCATGCCCCAGTACGCAGGCCAGGCTGTGGGCCTTCCGTTGAAGAAGTGCTCCCGACACCGGCAAATTTCGCGCCCTCACATCTTTAAACCAAGAAAGCAAAGCCGCTTCCACGTCCGGGTGATGGCAAGGCCTAACTCGTTTACGGTCGGCTTTTATGGCGTCCTCGGTGTTGCCCTCAATCTTCTTTCTAGTGGCCAAAATGGTGGATAACGTACTTGGAGGAACGCCGAATTCCGAAGCAATATCCTTTTTCTTGCGGCCACTGTCCACAGCTCTCAGTATCTGCAGCTTTGTCTGGAGCGAGATCGCTTTCCTCTTCGATGCCATTTCGAGCGCTGCAACAACAAGACTGGCCGCTGTGCTGATGTCAGAACGCCGGCCTCAAAGTTGCCAATGTTGCTGCGCTTGCCTTTCTTTACCGCTGGACAAGTGGCGCCGCCTTTCGGCCCTCTGTCATGTCATGAGCTTTCAGAGTTTTCGCGCTCTGTTCACAGGTGGCGCGACCATCCAAACGCGATTTTTGTGCCAGACGGCAAAACTTTTTCAAACGATAAAAAAAAAAATTCAGCTGTGTATCGGCCTTCGATTTTCATTTTGGTTTTTGTTTTTTTTTATGCTACTTTCAAGTTCTGAGCCTCGTGTAAACCAAATATTTCTTCGTTACAGCCGATATCGCGGCGGATCTCGCGTTTTCGGTTTCGTTATAAAAGAATAAATGTCACTGAAATGAAGCATGACCAACCAAAATTCGTAATTAGTTCGCTATAACCGATAATTCGCTATATCAGTGTTCGTTATAACGAGGTTCGACTGTACTTTTGCAAGGCACATAGCAGCCTCAGCAGCTAGATTCTACTGCTTCTACTTTCGTAAGTTTGGATTGAAAGTTTTGAACAAATGCCCCAAAACCATTCCAGGCAAACATTCTAGAGGTTTACATCGTTGAAGTTTTGTTCTCGCATGAAGGTCAATGCAGGTCTAAAGATAGCTCCGAACATGAGAAAAATGCTCACATCTGCACAGGACACGGAACCCATCCTCTGCACACTTAAAAATCTGGGCCTTTCTTGGGGCAGTGGTGCAGCAACAGCAAAGGCATCACTTCACAACCCAAACAGGAACATGAAGCTGCTGGGTGGGTTCCAAAGCAATGCCCTTTTTGAATTCTGCAGCCCATAAGGCAGGCAGTGGTGGCAGCATGCTGCCTTCCAGCTGTGCTTGTCACCACAAAACATACTTACGCCACCAGAGCAGACTAGAAGTGCAAGGACATGACTAGTGCCATAATGACTTGGTTAGCTTTAACCTGGCTTTTCATAAATGAAGAGACCTAGATCACACACAGCAATGCTTAAGATGACCATGCAAGCGAAACAAAAAGAAAACAGTAAAATAGAAGACAACTTCTGGAACATAGGCCTTATTCTTGTGTATTTTAACCACCTCCTGCCATATTTAGCTTCTAATTTAAAAGCAGCACCTTTGAAGATGAGCAAATAAATGATCTAAGTGTAACTAAACGAGTGCAGCGGGAACAATAACTCAATACAGCGTACAACATTTTGCAAGGGCGCACAAGATATGAAAAAGGCGGCCAACATCCATAGCTCTGAAATGCAACAATTTTGTCAACCCAACAAAAGCTCTAGTTTTCACTGTCACTAGAAATGCACTCTACATTCTACGAAATGTTACAGAAGCACAATATCCGTGCATTGTGAAATTTTTCTGTTGCACCTGAAATAACACAAGTCCCTGAGCCCTCTCATGTTTGCAAAGACAAGTGTACTTTAGGTTCCCAGCTCAATGAAAGACCTTTTGGTGAGAAGCAAACATTGTGAAGAGAAACATTGCATTATCTGCTGCTAACCTGAGTAGTGTGACAATGCAGGGAGGGTACTGTCCCCTCCATCTGCCCCTCACTGCATTGCCATGCTACTATTGCTAGCAGGTTCCTTTGAGAGGGAAGAGCCACTTTTTTCTTGGCTTGATTGCTTGAAGTCCCATGCAACAAGATTTCACTGCAATGCCTTAGAGGGCGTCAGGGTGATGACTTCAATCAGGCCAGCTTGCGGCAAAGAGTGGCAAATGGGTATTGTCACAACTGTAAAGAAATCATGATCAGCTCGCCTGATGCTAGAACCACAGCTATGCCATCGATTGTACTCGCGTAAAAATTCCTCAAAATCCATACACAACCAATGCGCCACCTACTCCTTTACACAAGTTACTGTACCATTCTTACTATATTATGCACGATGTTTCCTGTTAAAGGTTCAGCACCATTTCTAGAGTACAGTGCTGTGAGCATACTCAGGGAATCATTGCAGATAATGCTGTTTTTGATGTTCGCTTTTACTATTTTCTGTACAGCCGCACCAACGGCATAACACTCGGCATTAAAAACAGATGCGCACTGTAGCAGTCATATAGTTTTTTCCCTTTTGACTTCTACTGCACTTTCAACATGCATTTCTGTTTTTGAGCCATCAGTATAAAATTCAATGCAGATGTCATATTTTTCTTACAGTGCAAAGAATTCTTTCATTTGCTTTTTGTGTAAATATGTCAATATGAATGAACACTAGTTATGTTCAAAATGATAGAAACTAAAGAAGAAAAAAAAGGCAGTATGTCACCTTTGTCGGATACTTTGCCCCACCAGTCAGACTGACTGACACTCATAAAACTCATAGTTCACATCGATGCATTCATTTCCTTTGTATGCAATAGCTAGTGCAAGCAAGCTGCTTAGCTCGACAAATACCCATATCAAGCAATGGTCTTAATTTCACCTCATTACTTTTATTCACTATGCGTTATGTCTTCACGTCACAATGCCCGCCAATTTGGCATACATGGAGCACAACAACAGGCTGCACGCATGCCTAATAAGCTTATTGCGACTTGCTCTGGCCTGCACCGCAAAATGGCACCTGTGACATTACATGAACACCTCCTTTAACAGAGTGAGCTACACAGCAAGCCTTGCAAGCTAATTAGCAATACTCGGAGGTCCAGCCTCACCACCATATCAAAAGGAGGGAGTAAAAGCAGCAAGCCACGGGCAGGGGACAGAGGTGCTGAAAGTACAGAATGGCTGATACATCCAGCTGAACTGTGAGAGGACAATGGCAGCTATCGCAGGCCACAAAAGAAGCACATCTCTCTAGGTGCAAAGAGATAAGATAGTGCTCCATGCTGTTGTTGAACAACACCCTGACCTGCCTGAAACATAGCCACTACTCGCTTGGCTTCGATAAATGAAAACATGGCTGTAAAAATACCAGGCCAGCAATGCTTGCACAGACCTCTGGTTCATGCTGAAATTAAAGCAAACCTAAAAATTAGGCAAGCAGGAACAGAGCGACACAGAAATGGCCAAGCTCTTACCAACGCATGGCTTTTTTTTCTCTCTCCCTTCCTCTCTAAGCGATGCAAAGGAGCAAGCAGTGGTTAACATGCGCCCAACTTCAGCCGTGAAGATAAGCCATGGCCACACAATGGCCCAGAAGTAATGGAACTGGCATGTAGAGTCAATTACTAGAATGCCCTAAAAATCAGCTCAGATATACTCAGATTTGTCTGCATTCTTAAAAAAATAACACACTCAACTGTAAAATGCCCAATATTTAGATATGAAGTTTCTGACTACCTAAATGGTTTCAGTCACAGGACTGATAATGATTCAACATATGTTGCACAATTCATACTGGCTACCTATGTCTACATACAGAGCTTTGTTCTACTGCACCATACAGCTACAACAATGCTGATATGCGTTTGGCACTCACAGTAAACATGTGAGAAGTAGCAAAAATTAGAGGGGGGGGATGGCTCGGTTGAGAACTGAAAACAAATCTAAAAGGTTTTTCAGCCTGTCCTTGTGCCACATAGCATCCATCGCCAATTTTCTTGGACCACAGCTATTTAGTGCTCACACAGCAGAGAAATGCAGTTCACCAAGTACCATCTGTTTTTTTTTTTTTTTTTGCTGGCTTAACAGACATTCCAAAAGCTGTGTTTTTAACCAAAGGGCGCATCAAGAGGTGGCTCTCTCACTGCCAGATGTGGCCAGCTGCCACACCACCATACTGCCCCCCAACTTCCAGTCTCAAGGGGCCAACCAATTTAACCTGGACCTGGGAAGTTTAGTGAAATTTTCTCTCTCAGGGGCTAGCTTTCCAGGCATGTGTAATTTACAGCTGCTACCACATGTGCTGTGTAGCCGTATACACAGTTATGTCTACATCAGCAACAAGCATGCACCTCTTGGTATTGAGTTCCTTTAGCTATTTCATGCAAGATCAAGTGTATCGGCTTAAAGATTTACAGCCCAAAAGAACAAACATACCAACCAGCCAGTATTACTTAACAGCTACAACTGCGCAATCTAAGAACCATTATTAACATGCATTAGGTAAGTACAACTATGTTTTTAAAACCCAGGTAAACGAACTAGCTGGCAAACTTGGATTACACACAAGTGTTACGATGGCAGCCAGTAACTTTTCTAAATTTGTCTGCAAGTGCTGCAATATGCTAGCAAGACTTGCTGGTTTATGGGGGTTTAACGTCCCAAAGCGACTCAGGCTATGAGGGACGCCGCAGTGAAGGTCTCCGGAAATTTAGACCACCTGGGGTTCTTTAACATGCACTGACATCGCACAGTACACGGGCCTCTAAATTTCGCCTCCATCGAAATTCGACCGCCGCGGCCGGGATCGAACTTGCGTCTTTCGGGCCAGCAGCCGACCGCCGTAACCACTCAGCCACCGCGGCGGCATCGCTAGCAAGACTTGCATTCAACATGTAAGACAGCTGCATGCAGGGGAAGGCAGTTTCACCACTCCAATGGTTCACACAAGCAAGCAGCAAGTTGTTTTAAAGGAGTGCAGACATCAAAATTTTGCAAAGTCAGGTGGACAGATGAGATTAAGAAGTATGCGGGGATAGGGTGGCTGCAACTGGCACAGAACAGGGAGAGGTATGGGAGAGGCGTTTGTTCTGCAGTGGGCGCAGCCAGGCTGATAATGATGGATGGATGGATACATACATGGGTCACCTCATGGTATTCCCCTATGACAGCTAAATAATTTATAATTGAATTTCTTTTTGATGCTGTTCCAGCTTCAGTTTCATCAACAGAACCATGGCTGTGACATGTAAGTGCTTAGGTCACGTAAGGCATGAAGAAAACTGCAAACTTAGTTTTAATTCACTACAGCGCTTAAGCCCACCTGCTTAAAGAGCTAGAATGACAAAAAACAACGTATCAGCAGTTATATTGCAGTTTTTTTTTTTCATCCCCCACATGACCTAAACACTTGCTACACATCACAGCCATGGTTACGTTGATGAAATCAAACACCGAAACAGCATGAGAGAAGAAATTAAATTATAAATTACTTAGTGGTCATAAACTAATACCATGTGGTGATCCATGAATTTTTAAGTCTCATGCATCATTACAGAGAAGAAAACCTTTTTCCAAAAAGAAAACAGGCTACTAAAATTATGTGCCTATATAGCCCTTTAAGACTTCCCTCATTAAATTCTTTGCAGTGGGTCATTTAGCTTAGACACCAAACCATAATATGCCAGTCACTGCACTGCACATCACTTCCACAAGTCCCTGGCTTTACCATCAGCTCAACCTTCTCTGTGTGAAAAAAATTTTCAAACTATCTACAATGTGCGCGCTCAAGAACTACATGTGACACTAACAATTAGTGTCACTGTCGGCAGCGCAAAATTTGAACAGGCATTCCCCAGGCAAGACTTTGCACGCGGGCTAGAAAGACAGCGAGAAGAAAACGCGCGTTGCGCGGAGCAAAGTAGGCTAGGGGAACGAGGGTTTCCTGCTACATACGTGCCTGCACAGAGCGGCCTTAGCTGGCGTAGAGCCAGATGTCTATCAGCTGAACACAGCTCGACCGAGCAAAAGCTATTGGTCGAAATTTTCCGCTAGCGTCTGCGCAGCCCCGTTTTTAAGAAAAAAAGACACGTATGAAGGAGAAGAAAAAAAACTGCACACGCGCACACGGCCTCGTACAACTGCCTGGTGCAATGACGCGCTAGAGCCAGGCGTAAGGTGGCCTTGTATAATTGTACTTTTCTTATTACCGGTGAAGGAACACAACGCGTGGAGCTAAGCCGCACCGGCCTTGAC
The DNA here is from genome assembly GCF_052857255.1 of Amblyomma americanum. NCBI lineage: Eukaryota > Metazoa > Arthropoda > Arachnida > Ixodida > Ixodidae > Amblyomma > Amblyomma americanum. Next base: position 423,624,521 of record NC_135497.1, on the reverse strand, counting down.
ATTGTTTCCTTCGTTTGCAGCGTGCGCAACAAAAATAAACAAGAAAACGCGATCGCTCGTTGCGTATCGCGCAGAGCTATATCTCGCGGTGGGTTCTGTCCAGCGAAGCATTCCCCCCCCACCCCCCCCAGCTTTTTTTTGTGCGTTCACTCTTTGCCTTACGTACTTGCTCCGATAGTGACAACACCAATTTTGCGGCTTCGCGAAAGGCTCCGACCTCGCCGTACCCCCAGCCCGTCGTAAATGAAAATGCCGAGCAAGTTCCGCAGAATCGGCATCAAATTCAGGTTCTGAGTAAGTTTCAGGTTAGATTGTTCGGCGAAACAGTTCGAAAAGCCGAAGAGCAAAGTCACGCGAAACGATCGAGCGACCAACCGCTGCCCGTGGTTTTGACAGCGACGCTTTAGAGACAGCCGGCGCCTTTTGCTTGATGCCCCGATTGCAGCGACGGGGCAGAACCAGTTGCGCTTCTACGACCCGACCACAATCGCGTCATTCCGGACGCCTATGTGTCCGTAGCCATGCACTACGTGATTTGGAGGCGCGGCGAGCTTCATAGCGCCTACTCCGTTGAAAAGCCCGGAGGAACCCGCGCAGGCAGACGACGTTGCGACAGAGGCTGTTTTTTCGTCGCCGTGGTCGCAGCCGCGAACTGCCCTGCCAGCGGCACCAAGCAGCAAGGGGCGCTCGCCTTCTCGAGTGATGAAACCGTATCATGAGAGCCCCGTAGGCGAAAAACGGTGCACGCGCTCGAGTATTGCGAAAACGCTTGCTAGTCGCGCTTACGTGCGCGGCCGGCGGCGTCTTGAAAGCTAATGAATAAAATGATCGCCGCGACGTAGCAGCCATTAACAAACAAATGCAGCAACGCGAAACGAAAGCGAGCAGCAGGTGACGGTGACTCATAGGCACGCAGGCTCGGAAATGGTTTCATTGCGCTCGACCAACAGTTGGGCATTTTCCGGCCCACAGAAGCCAACACGAACTGCTAGACGCGCGGTTAGCACAAGCAAGCGAGAGATACATGCACGGGACTGTCGAGGCACGGGCGGTTTCGCCTGCAACGCGTCATCGCGATCGGGGGACGCCTTTCGTGACCTGACCTTCAGCCTCACGGGAGAAGCCGCGCGCGGCACGAGACGGCAGGGCGACCACGTGCTCCATCCGCAGCTTACGGAACGCGAGCGTATGGACGCCTTCGTGGCTTGGCATACTGTCGGGCTCGGCGCTTCGTCTTCATAATCATATCGTGAAAGTACATCGTCCTCTGCAGCTGTGCACACGGCGGCAATGAGTTTTAATTGCAGCGTTTTCACGTTTTCACAGCTGCGGTGGTCTATATTAGGGAGGGGGGGAGGGGGGGCAATAAACAAAAGAGCTGCAGTGGCATATCACATCACACCAAACCGGATCAAAACAAGGAACTACATTTCAAAACATACACGGACGCAAAGCTGCATTGCTCCTGTTCACGCCTGCTACGTCGCTCGTGTAGACTACACGCCGACGACAAAAAAAGCAGCATTAGTATAAAGATGGTAAGGTTACCTCCCGGCGTGGTAGAGAATATGGTGCCCCCGGGCGTCGAGCTGTAGTCGTGCGGCAGCTGACTTGCATCGTTGATGATAACCCGTCGCGTCGGTATGCTGCGGCTTGAGCTAACTTTGTGCTCGGGAGAGTGGGCAGACATGATTACAGCAGTACGTGCGTGGTTAAAAAAATCTAAAGTACTTTGCTTGCGGAGGTCGTAGAATGGTCAACGTACACGACGGATGCGACGCAAGCCTCTTCGCCACGAGCGCCCAGAACACTCCGATGCGGCGGCGCCGTTTACTGCAAAGCTTTCTTACATCTACGGTAGGTGGAGACTGCATATGACCTCCGTCCAATGATCTCCACTAGGGGGCTGAATTATAGAGAAGCGTTTGCGGGTCGGTGGGCTGGAAACGCCGATTGGTCGGTGGGATGCGTGTCTGCGTGACGTTTTTTCGCTTCCACCTCGTTCTCAACCGGATGTAGGGTCGCTGCGCCTATCTCTCGGCCTGTCCCTAGAGCGCCTAGGGAATCTCTAGGGCCGGCCGGCCGGCCGCCGGGCGTGCGTGGTCTGCGGGCATTCTCTTCGTGCGCGTAGGCGGCGGCGCGCGCGTTTCGGGAGCTGTCCCAGGTACGGCTTTTTTTGCGTGGTGCGCAGCTGAAATTTCTGTACAGTTCTTGCTTCCACGACATTGCGACGACCCCCAAAAGGCGCTGACCAGAGAGAAATCGCCAGCGACATAAAGGTACGCATTTTATCTCAAATTTCGCTTCAGGAAGTGCTGTACCGCTTACCTACATGCCTTGCGCATTCCAGGACCTCGTTTTCCTGCTGCAGGAGCACGTCGTGCTGGTGTTCAAACTTTTGCAACTCCATTACGAAGACCCACATAAGGTGCGGTTTGAGGACCGCCGGCGTCGCCATCTGAATCGCCGTCTGACAGCCACGATGAAGCGCTTGTCGCGCGTGCACGTTCTCAATCACGAGGTAAGGGTTGAAAAACGTTTTCGCAAGTTTTCTCGTGCAGAACCCGCCAAATTGCGGCGCTTGTAACGTAACTTTTTTTGCAGCATCGTTTCCTGGATGCTTCTGGCGAGCCGATGCTGTCCTTATTTGCCGCGGACCGATACCACGTGGCGAGACGCCGGGGCATCGACCCCAGTGCGCCTTTGTTCCTTTGCAGTGGCAAGTCCAGGGTAAAAGTGGCCACGATAATTCTGCCACTACAATCTGCCCTTTAGGATCGCTATCAGCTGCAACGGTAAGTCCAGAAGTTCCGACTCGCGCATTGTGGAAATCGCGCCTTGCCAAAGTGTCCAGCATTCACCCAGTGCAGTGCAGCTTTGTTTAATTCCTTAGAGACTTCTCGCGCTTTGTCGAAATCGACGGCAGCCGTGAAAATTTACATATTAGACCTCGCTACAACATTAGCCCAGCGCAGCGCGCCTTTGTTTCTTTGCGTTGGCAAGCGTTAGAAGCGCGCGCCGTCTCGCGCTTTGTCCAAGTCGGCTCTAAAACTCGCGCTATGCCTCGTTGCCTGGTTGACAAAGTGCACGGCTTTGTTCCTTTCAATGGCAAGCCTCTGTCACTACAGTCGGCGGCCTTAATTTTTATGATCGCTGTCAGCTTCAACAGCAAGTCCAAGAAAAATTATGACGATCGCGCGGTGTGGAAATCGGCGGTAGAGACAAAAAACTCGTGCTTGTAGCTGCAGACTTACCCAGCTCCAGTGCGCCTTTGTTTATTTCCGTAGCGACTACCCGCGCTTTGTAGAAATCGACGCTAGCCGTGAAAATTTACATATTAGACCTCGCTACAGCATTAGCGCTGAGCGCCTTCGTTTCTTTGCTTTCTAACTTGTTTGCTCGTTACTTTTGTTCTTTTCAGTCGTTTCCTGAATCTGTCCAAAGAGCAGGGCTAGGTGGATGATTGTTCGCTGTCAGTGGAACCACATGGCGATCGCACTGCATACAGCACGGCTTTGGTACATGTGTTTTTTGAATAAAAACATCAGATGTCGAAGGTCGTGCCCGAGGATTGCTTCGACAGCTGGGGCAAAACCATGGGGACCGCACACGCTGTGTCGTCGCGGCCAAGTGAAGAGGCACAAAACGGCTGTCAACCTTAATAAAGGCCATTCTCGGGGCCGCCTCAGTGTTTCCTGGCAGATCACACGCTTTCCACCCTGTGCACGTGTTCTCCTCATTTCCAATTAAAGAGGTCCTTCAAACCCTGCAGAAGGCTTGAATTAGGAACTGCTAATATCAATATGGTACTTGAGAAACAATAGCGGCTACAATAACAAAGATGAAGAGGGGCTGGAGTTACACGCAAATAAAAAAGGTTGGAGGTACCCAGATAAGCTGAAATGGTTTTGGGCGGGAGTCCTAGTTATTCTATATAGGACTCAAATAATGCATATTCAGCGTTTATTAAGGTTTTTGTAGAAATATATAAAGAACATTAAGCAGTCTAAACGAATAAGAGAACCATGGATCACGCCAGAGCTCAGAAGAATAATAAAGAGCAAAAACAAGTACCATGCTTTTTAAATAATCGCTCTCTTGAATCTCTTATTAAAAAAAAACAAGAAATAATCTAAATGCTGAGCTTAAGCGTGCTAAGACTGTGTATCATCAAACACTGTTCTCTGATGTTAGAATGAAAAATTCAGACACTGTGTGTAAAGTTGTAGATAACTTGTTACGTCGCAATTCGAAAAATGCGCCAGCTCAACGAATAATCTATAAGGGCTCGGAATTATCCGGTCAGGCTCTTGCTGGCCATTTAAACAGCAATTTTTTAACCACCCATTTACCTATGATGCATCTACCTGAAGTTCCTTCATCTTGTAGCCCTTTCGAAAGCCTTTTCCTTGAGCCCACCAATAAGACCTTTATGAATTTGAATAATAGCAAAGCCTCAGATGTTGACAATATTCAGATAAAACCAGTCAAATGTGTACTATCATATATTGCACCTGTGCTTGCATACATCTTCAATTTGTTAATTGAAACGGGAGTTTACCCGGAATAAATGAAGAAAGCAAGAGTGACAGTTGTGTTTAAAGGGGGAGATAAAGATGTAGTGTCCAATTATAGACCAATATCAGTGATTCTAGTCTTTTCAAAGGGCTTGGAAAAAGTAATCTTTTCCCGGGTAGTGAACTTTTTTAATGCAAAACAAATCCTGTCTGATGCTCAATTTGGTTTCCGAAGGGGAAAGTCGACGGAAACGGCTTTGTTATCACTTAAGGAATGTATCCTGCAAAACACTGAAGCAGGTATTCTCACTGTCGGACTCTTCATTGATTTTAGTAAGGTTTTCGATTCCCTAAACCATCAAATTTTAACTCATAAACTTTCTCAAAACGGAGTTCGTGGAACACCTTTAGACCTCATGAAATCATACCTGCAAAATCGAAAACAATCTGTCTATATCCACAACCATCAGTCTTCTTTTCTGGCGGTACGAAATGGTGTGCCTCAAGGCAGCATTCTGGGCCCGATGCTTTTTAACATCTATATAAATGACATCATGCATATTTATGACAAAGCGAAATTTATTATATACGCCGATGATAGCAGTTTACTAATCCCTGGTCACGACATAAACAAGTTAATTGAAGAGTGCAACGTAATCCTTACGAAACTAGAGAACTGGTCCTCTTCTAATTGCCTCCAAATAAACCCTACAAAGACTAAGGTAATAATTTTCCGTGCAAGGAACAAGCCAGTCGAACTACAACGCGCTCCTAAATACGCAGGTCAAGAAATTCAAATTGTAGACAGCCACAAAATCCTTGAAGTTACTTTCTCGTCGCACCTCAGGTGGGATCGACATGTGGAAAATATTTGCAAAAAGCTGTCTTCAGTATCAGGTGTTCTAACACGATGTCGATGGCTCCTTCCCACTCACATGAAAATTCAAATTTATCATGCTCTTTTCGGTTCCGTAACTCTGTTTGGGCAACCACCACAAAAACAAATGTGATAAAAATACAAGTTCTGCAGAAGAAAATGATCCGCTACATTGCAAACCTTCCTTATCTGTTTCTCAAACGCAAACTGCTTTTAGAAATTATAACATAATTCGTTTTGAACATATATGTTTTTCGCATTTTGAGGTTCTTTTACCATTCTTCTCCTGCTTATAGAGATTTCTTAATACGTACTACACATTTAAGGACTGCTTCGAATTGACTGTACACCTGAAATACCGATCTCTGGTATATTCCATATTTTCGGATTAATTATAAACTACAAACGCTTGAACAGAATTTACCGACCACTCTTAATAAGTACAAAGTTTTGGATAGTGTTAAACCAAGCGAGTTAAAAATGTATTTTGTTAATATATAGCCAGGTTGCATTTAATGTTCCTTTGTTGTCTGCCGGTGCCACGTATGCCTATTGAGTGTTTCTTTTCTCTTTATTATTCTCGGGTCTTCTCTTTGTTTTCATGCGTCTGTAAACTATTGTTAGTGAACATACATGCTCATTGTTTTCATTGCAGTTCAAAAAATTGAACAAAAAAGTAAAAAAAATAAAGATAGGGGTGTGGGGAGCAGACAGGGACAAGATTGGGGAGGAAGCAAAAAAATAGAAAGAAAAAAAAGGAGTTGAACTATTATAGTAAGGAAGGACGGGGTAAAAAAAGGAGATGGCGAAACGAGAGAAAGGGAGAGGAAGACGGTGCGGGGGACATGGGCAGCGCGGCAACCACAGGCGTACGAAAGCAAAACGTGCAAACAAGACACAAACAAAATGCACAAACACAAAGATGGGCGCCGCTGCAGATGCGTGGCCAAAGAGGCGCCGCTGCGCAAATGACACTGGCAGCGACGAACAGGCCAAACCAGGCGCCTTTTGGGGGGTCTCACTAATTTCCGGTGAGCCGAGGGCTAGAACGTTAAGGAAGGAGTGGGCTACGTTAACGAGCACATGTGTAAGAACTTACTCAGGGGGTCTGGGTTTCAATGAACGGTGCACCCCCCTCGCTGGGCGGCTCGTTGAACCTACTTCGTCTTCGTCGGGAATACTTGGTTGTAGTGGAGGAGGGCTGGGCTAGCTGTGTACAAAGATTTCAAATTGTCGGAAAGAAGTAAGGAAAGAACGTCAAAGCTTATCAATACTGCACGAGGCAGGATAGTGTAAGTAAGGAGGGGTATGATTGCCTGGGATATACACTAGGAGTTATAAAGGGTATATCTGAGTTAGCCAATTAACGAGAGGTGCAGTATTATTTTGTTTGGAGGTCGTGAATAAAAGAAAGGGTACCAGGCTTTTCGTTAAGACATTCTGAATAGTATTAAACTTTCGGATAAAATAGAATTCACGTTGTTCACGTTCTCGCCTGTTTTTGAAGCCCCCTTGAATAATTGTTACTTTTAGTTGGTCAAATGGGTGTCCTGAGTTTACGTGCTTGGATAGGGGAAGATTGGGGAGAGCCTTGGTGTGTGCTCGGTGGTTGTTAAATCGAATGCGGAATGCAGTGTTTGTCTCTCCTATGTATTTCTGGTTACACACAGTGCATTCAAGAAGGTAAATAATGTTTGATGAGTCGCAGTCAAACTTGCCGTTGATTGAATGCTGGAAAACTGACCTCGTACTAGTTGCGGAACACGTAGTCTTCATGTGCTTGCAAACTTTGCAGCGACCTTTACCACAGGGCTGGCATCCATATTTTGGGGTTTTGTGTTCCTTGGAGTGGACTAGATGGTTCTGAACGTTTTTGGCACGCCTGTAAATCACGCGGGGTGCGCATGTAAATATTTTCGATAGTCGTTGACTTTGCTGGGGAATATTAAAGTGCTTATTAAGAATTCTGTTTATGTTCGGTGCGTTACTGTTAAATGTGAGAATAAGGTTTGTAGTGTAATCATTTCGGTTATCTCTTCGGTTCCCCTTAAGCTAACTGCGCCGCTGATTCCACATTGACTATTCCTGCCGAAGAGGCTCCAGGGAAGTGTCCTGCCATGTCTGCGCTTTATTCTGTTTTTTTTTTACTCGTTTTGGCCAGGGGCACGCGAGTAGACGCATCTCCGCGAATCCGCCACCGTCTGTTTCTGTACTCGGGGCGACCATTCTCTCCTCCCGCTCCTCGTTTTCCTGTTCTTCTTTCTCTTTTTTTTCTGCACGCTCCCAGCGGCTTTTCGGTGGACAGGGTGCGACAGCGCGTTTTCTTTTTCTATTTATTACTCTTTCTCCCTTTTCTAGTATTTTTCTTTTCTGTCCATCTTCTTTCCAGCACCCGATTGCTTGTTGCTATTTTCATGTGGCGGACATGTGTGCCAATTACAACTCCTCAAGAACGGGAGGAAGATCGCTGTAACTTCAGTCTTAAGAAAGGACAGGCTCTGTCCGAAATGTCGACTCCAAATAAATCTGTCTAAATGAAGCGTCTCTCAACTTTGCATATATATATTTAGTTACCCTTGATGTAGTGTCTCTGTACACAAACATACCGCATGATGATGGCATCCGATTCTGGTCGCATCCTATAGAAAACACAAAAACGATGATGCTCCTAGCCAAAGTACCATCGCTGCACTTACTGATCTGGTCCTCAAGCTCCACTTTTTTGAATTCAACAACTCCTTTTACCTACAAACGAGTGGTACCGCTATGGGAACGAAAATGGCCCCAAACTATGCCAACATATATATGCATAGCATTGAATCGGAGTTTATCCGCTCATACCCAACAAAAACGGCTTTTTACAAACGCTTCCTTGACAACATATTCACGGTATGGACGAAAACAGAGGACCAATTCATCCAGTTTATTTCAGCATTTAACAACGTACATCCAAACATCTGTTTCACACACCCTTACTCCACCAGTCAAATTAATTTCTTGGACGTCTCAATTCGAATGGAGAAGGGTACCTTAATCACCAGTGTCTATAGAAAGCCCACGGATAGGCAACAGTACCTTCATTAGAAGAGCTGCCACCCACGCCACTGCAAAACTTCAATTCCATATTCCCAAGCCACCAGATTCAAACGGATCTGCTCACGACCAGAAGACTTCGAAGAAAATTCTAGCCGTATGCGGGAGGTTCTGAGGAACCAATGCTATCCGGCCTCCATTATTGATGATGCCGTTACGAAAGCGGAAGCAACAGATCGTAATAAAATGTTTGGGGATCCCTCATCAGCAACCGCAAATGAACACCGCTCTAATCTCGTCTTAACCTTCGCAAACAACCTTCCTAATGTCAACAAAACTCTAAAAAAAACATTTCAACATAATAATAATAATAATTGGTTTTTTGGGGGGAAAGGAAATGGCGCAGTATCTGTCTCATTTATCGTTGGACACCTGAACCGCGCCGTAAGGGAAGGGATAAAGGAGGGAGTGAAAGAAGAAAGGAAGAGAGAGGTGCCGTAGTGGAGGGCTCTGGAATAATTTCGACCACCTGGGGATCTTTAACGTGCACTGACATCGCACAGCACACGGGCGCCTTACCGTTTTTCCTCCATAAAAACGCAGCCGCCGCGGTCGGGTTCGAACCCGGGAACTCCTGATCAGTAGTCGAGCGCCCTAACCACTGAGCCACCGCGGCGGGTACATTTCAACATAATCGAACAAAACGATCGACTGTCAAAAAATTTTTCCAACAGTTCTACAGGTTACCTACAGACTACCAAAAAACATGCAGAATTATGTAGTTCACTCTACTGTCAATAAGTAAAAGCCCGTGGTTTTCCTACCTTGCAGGAAGAATCGCTGTCAAGTTTGCCAGCCCATGCGGACAACAACACTAGCTCAAAGCACACACTCTAGCTTCAAACACTCCATCCGTGAAAACTTGAACTGTGACAGTAGTAACGTAGTATGCATGCTCGAGTGTGGCGATTGTCAGATGCAATACATTGGCCAAACAGAGAATTCCTTCCGAATTAGATTGAACAACCACAGCGCGCACACCAGCTCTCTTTCTCTCCTCCCCCTGTCGAAACATCTTTCCCAGGAAGGTCACGAGTTTCACAAACTAAAAGTTACGCTGCTACAGAGCGGCTTCCAAAATACCCGTGAGCGTGAGCAACGAGAGTCATACTTTATATATCAGTTTAATACTGTGCAGGCTGGTATAAATGAAAACCCTGGTACTCTCTCCACACTTCAGAGATCATAGTCCTAGCCCTACTGAAATTCACAGCACCCCGACTGCATCGCCTGAGGTCATGCCAATTTGCGTGCTTGCTTCCACATGCCGCCCTTCTCCTCCCCCTGCCATTCTTTCTTGCTCGTGACCAGAGAAAACAGTTCTGAGAGCAAAGCATATTTCCCATACCCCCCTCAACTTTTTATATTTTTATATATTTTATTTATTTCTTTTTTCCTGCTTTGCAGATAATAGAGCGTGATGCTCCATATAGGGCAGTAGCCCATTGCAATAACGCACACTTGGGCGATCTCGCGCCTTCGTTCCCCATTTTCTTTCTGTTACTCTCCCCTCTCTCTCAGTTTTTAGGAAGGAGCCCTCTTTTTGTCTCCGCGACGGAAGGCGGGCGGAGGCACCTTCGACGCATCCTCGCGTTTCGTAACTTCACTTAATTGAGGTCTCCTTCGTTTTAAAATTGCGCTCGTGGCGGGAGGCGTTCCGGAACGACGCTGACCTCCGACGCCGCGCGAATGCAGAAGCATCTATAGCTTTGCGCCGGGATGCAGGCAACTCAGGCGCCAGACGCCTCTAAGTAGGTAGAAAACAGTGCCTTCCGCTGGTTCCATGGTATTGGTGGCTGATCCGGGGTTTTCAGGAATGTACGAGGGGGCGTAAGATCCCGTGAAACTCATAGTAAAGATTTACCTCGTCGGCACGTTGTTGTATTGTAGATGCAAGATCGAACGACACACCGGAGCGAGCGATGTCATGCTGACGCCAAGTTTCCTCCGACCCCCCTCTACTTTTCCTGCGTCACGTATACGCGGTGTCAAGCAACATGCATGTGACTGAAACTGAAACTCTGAAGAAGAGAAACGGAAAGTAAGAGAATTGAATTTGAAAATAAGAGAAGAGAAACTGAAACTGCCGCACAGTTCATTACCTGATGAACACAACAGTATCACGTATTGCTTAACGTCTTCATAAAACCACTGTTTGTTCGTCTATAACATTAGCATATGTTTGCTATTAATGACACCCAGGTAATGAACATGATTTACCAACTTAAGTAGTGTTGGTTCTGGTGTAACGCACGAATAATTTATAGACATGCCTTTGTGTATACGCCAGAAATTAAATTGTGAAGCAAGCCTTGAAACTGCTTACCTGATGGACACAACAGTATCACGTATTACTTAACGTCTTCATAAAACCGCTGTTTGTTCGTCTATAACATTAGCAGCATTATCATATGTTTGCTATTAATGACACCCAGGTAATGAACGTGATTTACCAACTTAAGTAGTGTTGGTTCTGGTGTAACGCACGAATAATTTATAGACATGCCTTTGTGTATACGCCAGAAATTAAATTGTGAAGCAAGCCTTGAAACTGCCTGTGCATTTCTCATAAAAAAAAGGAAAAAAAATTATCTTGCTTTCATAGCATGCGTGTCATCTATATCAGATGTGATTGTTATCTTGAGCTATAACTTGAAATGACCCATGCTGGCTGCCATGAAAAATCACTTTTTTAATTGTTCAACAAACCTCATAACTCATTTATGTCACGAAAGGAATGAAATGCTTCACTTATGTCTCATTGCTTTGGTACAGTCATGGTTCATTATGCAATGTACAATCTGATTTAGGAATATTTTGTTACTTGTTGCATGGTTTGTTCCTGAAATTCAGCACATCCGCCAGTGTTGCGTTCCCGCGTGGTTTTCTTTTTTGTTAATTGAGTACAGATGAATAGCCACCGGATTCTTCGCCGATCGCCCAGTGTGGGTATGTGCGATGTTTTGATAGGCTAACAACAACAGCAACATTGGCCAGGCTATCAGCTTCCGCAAGTTAGGTTCACGCAAGCTCCGCTTCAGGTTGATCTGATCTCCTTGCAACGAGTTGCTGATACGCAGGCTGACCTCGTCTTCTATTACGACCATATTTACCTGTTCCATGCGAAACATATGCCCGCAAATATCCTAAATGGTCTTCTTTCTGAACACCTACACAATTTTCCTCATCATACTGTTCTCTCCACTGATGCCTCCGGCAGCTGTGAGAAGGCGGCGATTGGGATATATTCACAAGATCTGGCTTGGAGCTATTCCGTTCGTATCCCTGATTATACTTCTAAATTCTTCGTAGAGTTTTTGGCTATTGGTTTGGTTCTTCTCAAAATTCCCAGACATGTAGCACGGGTTCTTATTCTTGCAGACTGCCTTTCAGTTTTAGGCTCTCTCCAAAACTCCGGAAAATCTTTATTGAATCGGCCGCTTAGGTTTTTTGTTCCGTGCACAGTGCGTGAGATCCGCTTTGTCCGGGTACCTGCAGGCATTCGGGTGTCTATTTTAACGAGGTGGCTGATTTATTGGCAAGGTCAGCTCTCAGCGCTTCTGTAATCTTAATCTATCCCGTCCCTCACCTCATTCTGTTGGAAACTTCACGTTTCCAGTGGTTCCAACATATTTCAGCCAGCTTGAGTGATCCGTTGCTCAATACCGTGGATTTTCACCACTTAAGGTACCCATGGGATGTCCGGTGGTGTAAATCAAGGCGTTTTGAGGTGTCAATGACGCTTCTGCGATGCAGAATCCCTCACTTAAATTTGTACTTACGCAGATACGGGTTCCCTGCGACAAACCTTTGTGTCTCATGTGGGCAAGTTGAAACATTAGACCATTTTCTCCTCTCTTGCCGGCGGTTGTTCAAGGAAATCAGTATTTGGAGGTCCCTCTTCCAGTCTCTTCCAGTTCTCTCGTTCGGTGCGAGCGCCAAGGAATTCCCGTTAAGCAGTGTTTGTGGCTACCTTCATGATTACGTAAGTGCAACTGATCGGTTACCTTGTTAGCTGTATACAAAATTCTGTCTCATGTCCGAAATGCTTGGTTCTATTCCTGGTAATTCATATTTCTTAAATTTATTTGAATTTTCCTATCTTTATCTTGATTCAGTCTTCTACGCCGCCACCTCACGTCTTTTTTCCCGTGCAAATACTTCATTGGCAAATCTCCACTGTACCTTGGCCAATCCCCCCGCGTGGGTATGTGCCATATTTACTGAGGTGAAGAAGAAGAGTGTGGACTACAAACACTATCTGTACTTGTGATCTGTGTTTTTTTTTGTCTGTTTGCAATGTAAGCCATTACTAGGTGGAAAGGCATGCACGTAATGGACATACCCTGTGCACATGAATGCGGAAAGCTGGCCATGGTTGTCCAAGCATTGCCAACAAAGCAACGGGACCTTCAAGAAACAGGATAGGGATGTGACCACTCACATGCAATGATTTTCATACAATTTGAAAATGTGGCAATTTACAGCAGTCCCGTGGTTATATTGTTGCAAAACAAGCCAGCTCATTTAGGCGGAAACATTTTTAGAGGCTGCCAAAAAGGAACATGTCAAAAAGTTACACATAGCATCCTGTTTCATTGATGATGTTTATATGTGTGGTAAACGATATGAACAAGCATCTCTTTGTTGGTTAACTGCTTTGCTATCCACGCACTGTCATGCAGTACATACACAATCACAGTCCAGTGACTGCAGTGCGGTCTGCAACCAGTAACTTGCAACTATACTATGCAGCAAGCTTCTTTGCACGGTATTTGTTACATTTATCGAACGATGCCATGGAATTGGTATGGCTATTTCTACACAGTGCATTTCCTAAGGACTCCTTTCTGCCATACTGTACTTTTTACCCAAAAAGCTTCCTACAGAGTGATTTAAATTGCTACGTACAAAGATGTTTGTAGCAGGTGTGTGAGCCCGAACAAAAAAAAATTTTTTAATTTTCCTTAATTCTTCAGTATTCCTGATTATCACGACATGGGCATCTATATGTTGGTACAACTTTTTTCAGGCATCACAACTGATGCACCGATGTGTTTGGTACTAATTCATCTTCAGACCTTTCATGTCTGTTGGGTAAAAAAAAATACGAAATAATAGTTGGCTGCATTAGTTTTCACTGAGATAACTAGCATCACACAGCATGCTCTTGAAATTCCTCTAGCTGTCTGTAATTGGCTTCAGTGTATAGCTTCATACTTGTTTAATTTAAACTCTGCACACTGCTCTTTTCACCGCACATGGCGACATGGCACGCGGAGCCCCGTGGGAATGGGCGAGGAGGATTCAGAGGTCGGCTGCTACTTCCCTGGAATCCAAACACAGCTATAGGCACCTGCAAGTCACGGTTAATTTCGGAAAGGCAGCTTTGCCCGCTTCCTTTCGTCTCTTGTCCGTCGTGCGTCGCGTGTCGCGGCGAACCCGACAAAGGGGAGGCCATCAACCCCCTTTCCCCTCCCCTCCTGAAGCAGAGGAAAGATCCCGCAAATAGTTTCCTAGAGAGGTCCTTTTTTTTTTTAGTGCGGTCAACGAGGGCTCAAACGACAGGCCCAAGCAGTGTGAGGCAACGTTCTCTGTTCATTCTAGAGACGCAAGCTTACACTGCAAAATGAAACCTTGTCTTTCTCTTCCAAATGCAATTTCATTTATTTCATTTTTACAAAATGCAAGTTACATACTACAGAGATGCAAGGGCTAAAAGCTGCTAAAAAGCAGCTTGACTGGGCCCAAGCGCCTCTGAAATGGCAGTACACGACAAACGCACTTCAAGCAAAAAAAAAATGTTTACATATACGTATAAAAAAGCATTAAAAAAGGTTTACGTGCTCTTAACGCAGCGCTATCCACGTTCTTTTATTGATGACGCCATAAGCAGAGCTTCAAATCTGAACCGTAGTCAAATACTCCAGGGGCACCGAAGAGATAACCGAAATGATTACACTACAAACCTTATTCTCACATTTAACAGTAACGCACCGAACATAAACAGAATTCTTAATAAGCACTTTAACATTCTCCAGCAAAGTCAACGACTATCGAAAATATTTACATGCGCACCCCGCGTGATTTACAGGCGTGCCAAAAACATTCAGAACCATCTAGTCCACCCCAAGGAACACAAAACCCCAAAATATGGATGCCAGCCCTGTGGTAAAGGTCGCTGCAAAGTTTGCAAGCACATGAAGACTACGTGTTCCGCAACTAGAACGAGGTCAGTTTTCCAGCATTCAATCAACGGCAAGTTTGACTGCGACTCATCAAACATTATTTACCTTCTTGAATGCACTGTGTGTAACAAGCAATACATAGGAGAGACAAACACTGCATTCCGCATTCGATTTAACAGCCACCGAGGAAACACACCAAGTCTTTCCCCAATCTTCCCCTATCCAAGCATGTAAACTCAGAAGGACACCCATTTGGCCAACTAAAAGTAACAATTATTCAAGGGGGCTTCAAAAACAGGCGAGAACGTGAACAACGTGAATTCTATTTTATCCACAAGTTTAATACTATTCAAGAATGTCTTAACGAAAAGCCTGGTATCCTTTCTTTTATTCACGACCTCCAAACAAAATAATACTGCACCTCTCGTTAATTGGCTAACTCAGATATACCCTTTATAACTCCTAGTGTATATCCCAGGCAATCATACCCCTCCTTACTTACACTATCCTGCCTCGTGCAGTATTGATAAGCTTTCACGTTCTTTCCTTACTTTTTCCCGACAATTTGAAATCTTTGTACACAGCTAGCCCAGCCCTCCTCCACTACAACCAAGTATTCCCGACGAAGTCGGTTCAACGACCCGCCCACGGAGAGGGGTGCACCGTTCTTACACATGTGCTCGTTAACGTAGCCCACTCCTTCCTTAACGTTCTAGCCCTCGGCTCACCGGAAATTAGTGAGACCCCCCAAAAGGCGCCTGGTTTGGCCTGTTCGTCGCTGCCAGTGTCATTTGCGCAGCGGCGCCTCTTTGGCCACGCATCTGCAGCGGCGCCCATCTTTGTGTTTGTGCATTTTGTTTGTGTCTTGTTTGCACGTTTTGCTTTCGTACGCCTGTGGTTGCCGCGCTGCCCATGTCCCCCGCACCGTCTTCCTCTCCCTTTCTCTCGTTTCGCCATCTCCTTTTTTTACCCCGTCCTTCCTTACTATAATAGTTCAACTCCTTTTTTTTCTTTCTATTTTTTGCTTCCTCCCCAATCTTGTCCCTGTCTGCTCCCCACACCCCTATCTTTATCTTTTTTTACTTTCTTGTTCAATTTTTTTAACTGTTGTTGCTATTTGCTTGTTACACTCCTTTTGCCCTCCTCTGCAGCTCACAAACTTAAAACGCTCATTTGACGCGAGACCACTACAGTCCTGAAGAAGACCGCACCGCGGTCGAAACGTTGATAAATAAAAGTGTCTTTGTAGAAGTGCCCACTTCTCTTAAATATCTCTCTCTCTCTCTCTCTCTCTCTCTATATATATATATATATATATAAATATATATATATATATATATATATATATATATATATATATATATATATATATATATATATATATATATATATATATAATTAGAACAAACACAAAAACAACGAAGCAAGTGACATATAGATTAAATGCAATGAAAACAATGAGCATGTATGTTCACTAACAATAGTTTACAGACGCATGAAAAGAAAGAGAAGACCCGAGAAAAATAAAGAGAAAAGAAACACTCAATAGGCATACATGTCACCGGCAGACAACAGAGGAACATAAAATGCAACCTGGCTATATATTAACAAAATACATTTTTAACTCGCTTGGTTTAACACTATCCAAAACTTTGTACTTATTAAGAGTGGTCGGTAAATTCTGTTCAAGCGTTTGTAGTTTATAATTAATTCGAAAATATGGAATATACCAGAGATCGGTATTTCAGGTGTAGAGTCAATTCGAAGCGGTCCTTAAATGTGTAGTACGTATTAAGAAATCTCTATAAGCAGGAGAAGAATGGTAAAAGAACCTCAAAATGCGAAAAACATATATGTTCAAAACGAATTATGTTATAATTTCTAAAAGCAGTTTGCGTTTGAGAAACAGATAAGGAAGGTTTGCAATGTAGCGGATCATTTTCTTCTGCAGAACTTGTATTTTTATCACATTTGTTTTTGTGGTGGTTGCCCAAACAGAGTTACGGAACCGAAAAGAGCATGATAAATTTGAATTTTCATGTGAGTGGGAAGGAGCCATCGACATCGTGTTAGAACACCTGATACTGAAGACAGCTTTTTGCAAATATTTTCCACATGTCGATCCCACCTGAGGTGCGACGAGAAAGTAACTTCAAGGATTTTGTGGCTGTCTACAATTTGAATTTCTTGACCTGCGTATTTAGGAGCGCGTTGTAGTTCGACTGGCTTGTTCCTTGCACGGAAAATTGTTACCTTAGTCTTTGTAGGGTTTATTTGGAGGCAATTAGAAGAGGACCAGTTCTCTAGTTTCGTAAGGATTACGTTGCACTCTTCAATTAACTTGTTTATGTCGTGACCAGGGATTAGTAAACTGCTATCATCGGCGTATATAATAAATTTCGCTTTGTCATAAATATGCACAATGTCATTTATATAGATGTTAAAAAGCATCGGGCCCAGAATGCTGCCTTGAGGCACACCATTTCGTACCGCCAGAAAAGAAGACTGATGGTTGTGGATATAGACAGATTGTTTTCGATTTTGCAGGTATGATTTCATGAGGTCTAAAGGTGTTCCACGAACTCCGTTTTGAGAAAGTTTATGAGTTAAAATTTGATGGTTTAGGGAATCGAAAGCCTTACTAAAATCAATGAAGAGTCCGACAGTGAGAATACCTGCTTCAGTGTTTTGCAGGATACATTCCTTAAGTGATAACAAAGCCGTTTCCGTCGACTTTCCCCTTCGGAAGCCAAATTGAGCATCAGACAGGATTTGTTTTGCATTAAAAAAGTTCACTACCCGGGAAAAGATTACTTTTTCCAAGCCCTTTGAAAAGACTAGAATCACTGATATTGGTCTATAATTGGACACTACATCTTTATCTCCCCCTTTAAACACAACTGTCATTCTTGCTTTCTTCATTTATTCCGGGTAAACTCCCGTTTCAATTAACAAATTGAAGATGTATGCAAGCACAGGTGCAATATATGATAGTACACATTTGACTGGTTTTATCTGAATATTGTCAACATCTAAGGCTTTGCTATTATTCAAATTCATAAAGGTCTCATTGGTGGGCTCAAGGAAAAGGCTTTCGAAAGGGCTACAAGATGAAGGAACTTCAGGTAGATGCATCATAGGTAAATGGGTGGTTAAAAAATTGCTGTTTAAATGGCCAGCAAGAGCCTGACCGGATAATTCCGAGCCCTTATAGATTATTCGTTGAGCTGGCGCATTTTTCGTATTGCGACGGAACAAGTTATCTACAACTTTCCACACAGTGTCTGAATTTTTCATTCTAACATCAGAGAACAGTTTTTGATGATACACGATCTTAGCACGCTTAAGCTCAGCAGATTATTTCTTGTTTTATTTTTAAAAAGAGATTCTAGAGAGCGATTATTTAAAAAGGCATGGTACTTTTTTGCTCTTTATTATTCTTCTGAGCTCTGGCGTGATCTATGGTTCTCTTATTCGTTTAGAATGCTTAATGTTCTTTATATATTTGTACAAAAACTTTGATAAACGCTGAATATGCATTATTTGAGACTTATATAGAATAACTAGGACTCCCGCCCAAAACCATTTCAGCTTATCTGGGTACCTCCAACCTTTTTTATTTGCGTGTAACTCCAGCCCCTCTTCATCTTTGTTATTGTAGCCGCTATTGTTTCTCAAGTACCATATTGATATTAGCAGTTCCTAATTCAAGCCTTCTGCAGGGTTTGAAGGACCTCTTTAATTGGAAATGAGGAGAACACGTGCACAGGGTGGAAAGCGTGTGATCTGCCAGGAAACACTGAGGCGGCCCCGAGAAGGGCCTTTATTAAGGTTGACAGCCGTTTTGTGCCTCTTCACTTGGCCGCGACGACACAGCGTGTGCGGTCCCCATGGTTTTGCCCCAGCTGTCGAAGCAATCCTCGGGCACGACCTTCGACATCTGATGTTTTTACTTAAAAAACACATGGACCAAAGTCGTGCTGTATGCAGTGCGATCGCCATGTGGTTCCACTGACAGCGAACAATCATCCACCTAGCCCTGCTCTTTGGACAGATTCAGGAAACGACTGAAAAGAACAAAAGTAACGAGCAAACAAGTTAGAAAGCAAAGAAACGAAGGCGCTCAGCGCTAATGCTGTAGCGAGGTCTAATATGTAAATTTTCACGGCTAGCGTCGATTTCTACAAAGCGCGGGTAGTCGCTACGGAAATAAACAAAGGCGCACTGGAGCTGGGTAAGTCTGCAGCTACAAGCACGAGTTTTTTGTCTCTACCGCCGATTTCCACACCGCGCGATCGTCATAACTTTTCTTGGACTTGCTGTTGAAGCTGACAGCGATCATAAAAATTAAGGCCGCCGACTGTAGTGACAGAGGCTTGCCATTGAAAGGAACAAAGCCGTGCACTTTGTCAACCAGGCAACGAGGCCTAGCGCGAGTTTTAGAGCCGACTTGGACAAAGCGCGAGACGGCGCGCGCTTCTAACGCTTGCCGACGCAAAGAAACAAAGGCGCGCTGCGCTGGGATAAAGCCGTAGCGAGGTCTAATATGTAAATTTTCACGGCTGCCGTCGATTTCGACAAAGCGCGAGAAGTCTCTAAGGAATTAAACAAAGCTGCACTGCACTGGGTGAATGCTGGACACTTTGGCAAGGCGCGATTTCCACAATGCGCGAGTCAGAACTTCTGGACTTACCGTTGCAGCTGATAGCGATCCTAAAGGGCAGATTGTAGTGGCAGAATTATTGTGGCCACTTTTATCCTGGACTTTCCACTGCAAAGGAACAAAGGCGCACTGGGGTCGATGCCCCGGCGTCTCGCCACGTGGTATCGGTCCGCGGCAAATAAGGAGAGCATCGGCTCGCCAGAAGCATCCAGGAAACGATGCTGCAAAAAAAGTTACGTTACAAGCGCCGCAATTTGGCGAGTTCTGCACGAGAAAACTTGCGAAAACGTTTTTCAACCCTTACCTCGTGATTGAGAACGTGCACGCGCGACAAGCGCTTCATCGTGGCTGTCAGACGGCGGTTCAGATGGCGACGCCGGCGGTCCTCAAACCGCACCTTATGTGGGTCGTCGTAATGGAGTTGCAAAAGTTTGAACACCAGCACGACACTAGCCACGTGATCCTGCAGCAGGAAATCGAGGTCCTGGAATGCGCAAGGCATGTAGTAAGCGGTACAGCACTTCATGAAGCGAAATTTGAGATAAAATGCGTACCTTTATGTCGCTGGCGATTTCTCGCTGGTCAGCGCCTTTTGGGGGTCGTCGCAATGTCGTGGAAGCAAGAACTGTACAGAAATTTCAGCTGCGCACCACGCAAAAAAAGCCGTACCTGGGACAGCTCCCGAAACGCGCGCGTCGCCGCCTACGCTCACGAAGAGAATTCCCGCAGACCACGCACGCCCGGCGGCCGGCCGGCCGGCCGGCCCTAGCGATTCCCTAGGCGCTCTAGGGACAGGCCGAGAGAGAGGCGCAGCGACCCCACATCCGATTGAGAACGAGGGCGAAGCGAAAAAACGTCACGCAGACACGCATCCCACCGACCAATCGGCGTTTCCAGCCTACCGACCCGCAAACGCTTCTGGTCGACAATACCTGTTCCTGCACAGCTGGACTTTCGGCAAAATGCAAGCACGTTGCTGCAGTTGCTGCAGTCCTCATCCACCTGTACAGGTAAGTAGAACGCTCTTTTTATCTTTTCGCCAGCCGGTGTAAAACATCGGTGTGGGAACGCACGACTTACTGCTCGTCTAGTGCCATGTATGTCGAGCTGTTTCGCTGCTATGAAAGAGGTGAGTGGTTTGAAAAGTTGAGTTCATTAGATTGCGCCGATTGCACAGTGCGGCACGCGAACTCGCCTTCCCTTTCATAAAGCTGTTGGCTGCACGTGCTTGGCTTTTTCGCCAAAACAAATATCGAATAGCCTGTGGTGGTAGGGGTGTACAGAAAATTTTAAACATTTTTATGCATTGATATAGCGTTTGTTTCCCCTCAGGTTTGTAAGGGTTCAGTAAGCCGTAAGCTGATCTTCGAATTGCCTAGGCACAATGGAATGTGGTCGGTGATATTACCGGCAGATCCCGTTGCTGGCAGACCGCGGCCTGTCGGATAGACCGACGACGACGCTAGCACGACCAAGCGACCGGTCATCTTCGTAGTGTGACCGTTTTTCAGGCCGGCGGACAGTCGCCCGATCTCCTCGGCAGATCGGCGGTTCCGCGAAACCACGCCTGTGAGGAGACGACGCGTGCGTTTCCAGAAATAAGCGAAACGAACACTTCGACCCTCGCCATAGATAAACACAGCAAATCCAGTTGCTGGAAGTTTGCTTACATACATGCCAAATGTTCATGTTTTGTTGTAGCATGGCTGCAAGAAGTTTATCAGTATGCACTGGGCCTTTACTTGTGTCTAGCTAATATCTTATTAATTTTGTACAGACATTACCAGCAGCGTGAGCCTGATGTTGCTTTAAGAGCCTGTTTTATGTATTCTGGCTGCTTGAATAATGTGCACTTTAACTGTTGTTTTAGCTGTTGTCAAAAATTAGTAAATCCTCTGATTCATTCAAAATATTTCTTTTAGGGTAGGGCTTCGGGCATTGCAGGTGCTGAGCTGCACAGATGTGGAATGTGCATGGGCAAAAAAAAAAAAAAAAGGACGTGCAAGAGAAGTACGCACCAAGGCCGCTGTGGAAATCTTGCCACACAAAACTGCCCACTCCTACACGTCTGCTTCCCAACAACGATCGGGAGAGCATGGCTGCATTACTTTGCAGCAGTGCACCAAACTCTGCATTGGCATTCCACAGGTAAATGCTACATGCATATAGTTTGTTTTAGTGCTGGTGGGTGAAACATGAATGTGAATGCCTTATCTCTTCATGGTGTTTTTGAAATTATTTGTGTATGGAGTTTTTGGTTAATTTCTTTTATCTCCTTTAAGTGTGGCTCCTTCTATGCATTATGCATTTCTCTGCTGAGTCTCTACCAAGGTTTCAATGTCTGTTTCATTTGCTTTTCAGCTTTACACAACAGTTGCGGTTTTTGATAAGCCAACACTTCTGATAGAAATTGAGGGTAAGTCAACAGCAGTACTCAACTGCCATAATATAATAATGCTTGACAGTGAAATAAATGATTTGGGCAGCCCATAAGGCAGAGTAGGTTTGCTTCCTCTGAGGCAAATGTCATCATCCGTCGGCTGCAGCTGCCAAGTTTCGAGAAAGTTGCACAGCCTTCCTTTGCAGTTGTACTACTTTGGTTAGGTAAATGCTAACATTCCACTCAATGTAAAATGCACCACTAAGGTTCTGCACAGATGTTACTGTAAGCAATAAAAGAAATGTACAGGCAGCATGGTTTAGCATGCTTACAGATAACAGAATGTGATGACCAGAGACAAGTGAGGACACAGATGGCCCTAGGTGTTGCAACTGCTTTGCGCTTTATGTTGTAATGCTTATGCACCATAATTAATCGTATGGTGTTACCTTGGCGTGGTATTCAAGAAAATTGTGAATTGACTAAAAAAGCAGAAAGATATGTCTGCTTCTACACTTAAGTCTTGTTCATAGTGAGGTGCACTTCATTATTGCCAAGTGTTCAACAATATTGTATTCTTTTGCAAAAAACCCAAGCAGCCAGGACAGCTGAACTCTTCATTGCCTGTTCAAGGAAAAAGCAGTGAGTATTGGCAAGATGTAATAAGAAATTCTGGGATAAATATGTAATAAGCTGCCCACATAAAAAGTGTAGTAGCAGGAACTTTCATTTCGTGTAATGGTGAGCATATGCTTACAGCCAGCTTCGTATCATGTATTTTTTTACATGCCATAACTGGACTGAAGAACTTGTTCAGTCAAGTCTATGTAGCATAGCTTCTGTTTTCATAACGGAACACGTAAGAGCACTACCATGCTATAACTGTCATCATGAGGCCATTATGGCCTGCTGATATCAGAAGAAATGTGGCTGAATGTAAAACAAATTTCTGTTCTTGCAGTGAGGCAAAAGTGCTGCAATAGTCTGCATATATATATATAAGTATGGTAACATGTTTGCCACTGTTCAGTTTCTCAGCACAGCGCTTTCAGGGGAACATTTTTTGGTGTAGTGTGCTTGTGTAGTATCATTCGTATCATTCATAATTAGTACATTTTTTGTCCTCCTTGAAGCTGTTTAGATGGCAAAACGGATGTCATAGGTCTTGGAACTATATTAAATTTGTTGTCTTGTGGCTCAGAAGCATTTAAGGAAAAGTGCTTTGCTTTGTGACATTATGAAAAGCTGAATATGCTTCTTAAAAAAGTGCAAAAGACATGGACGCAGACAGAAGGGACACACACAGTACTGACTCTGCTTTTGCAGGTACTGGAATATGCTTTTGAACATGCGCTGAATATGATTTTCGCAGGTACTGGAAAAACACACGCAGAAAAACAGATAGGAAAAAGCCTGGCAAGCGTTAAAATAATTTCATGTTACTCCATTCGCTTCATACAGATCTGCTAAATGTACACCTTTCAAGTGAATCATTTAGAGCTTGCGCAAGGTGAAGAAAAACTTCCTCATTCTGGTGCGCAACATGAAGGAAGGGAATGTTTAGAGGGTACTGTAGGTATATATACAATTTTTTAGGCAAAAGCTAGTTACTAAATAATTTGCACCAGGGGAACACCAGTCAATGAGCGCAAAGTAAGTTGAGTGCAGAGGTGTATGTTGAGAAAACGAAAGCAAGATGGTTCATAAGTGCCCTTGCTCTGTATTGTCTGATATAGATCAATGGCTGATTAAGCGGCTAAACAAAGTAAATCCTTGCATCGTCATGTGCTGATTGCAGTGGCTTGACATGAAGTGATTAATTGTACAGTTGTAGGAAGTAGCTGGCTATTTTTGAGGCAAAGGTGTTTAAAAGAAAGTGAGTGTTAATTCACTAGTACCGCTGCTCTTTTTTGATGTTCAAGAACAGCTGTTTTAATGTTGCTATGTGCTTATTTGTGCAAAAAAAATACCCGATGCTATTCCTGCCCTCCGCCACTTCTGGTGCTGCTCAAAGAAGAGGCAAAAGACCTGGAGAGCAAGACTCCAGAAGGCGTGTTGTAGTACATATGTGACATGTGTGGCCCAGAGACTGTCCGGAAAGAGATTGAGCGTTTAACACGCGGTCAGCAGTCTGCACCAGCATGGCACAAATATAGGAAGGGCCTTGTAACTGCAAGCATTGCACACGCTTGCATGACCCGTGCCAAAACATATCTTCGCGCAAAGGCTGGCTGCACCAAATATTGCTCCATTTCTGAGCCTCATTCTCAGAACATCTCATGTAAGCACCCCTGCCATGTGAGCTGGTAGTGCCAAGGAAGATGCTGCATGAAACACATATGTGCAGTGGCAGGAAGCCCAGGGCCATAAAGTCGAGTTGCAGCAGACTGGCCTCATTTTGCGCTGTGATCTGCCATTTATTGGCAGGGTAACCTTTCTCTGCCAGTGCTGCGAGGGCAAGGAGGTCCTTTTGGAAATTAAGTGCCCCGTAAAGCTGCAAAATTCTTCTAGAAGTAGTGAAATGCTGAGGCTAAAGTTAGAATATATGACTCAGCTAAATGTGCAGATGGCTATCTGTAGTGTTAAAGAAGCACACTTTTTTGTTTTTGTGATAACCTGCAATTTACATGTGTAGATGTGATTTATGAAGAAGAAATGTTTGAATCGTTCAAAGACTCGCTTGTTGGCATCTACAAGGCATGTGTAGTGTCCGAGCTTTTGCAGAAAGTAGGACAGTAAATTATTTTTATTCGTTTAGTCCCTTGTGTCTTTGCTGCTAAGTGCCAGATGTTTTATCATACTGCCTAAAGGGGCCATAAAACATGATAAAAAGAGAGCAAGGAGTACAAACTAAATTGTGGGGTGTAACATTCTGAAGCAACCTGTGGGCTATGAGGGACTCCATACTGCAGGGCTCCAGATTAATTTCGACCAGCTGGGGTTCTTTAATGTGCACAGAGCGAGAGTAAAACTTATTTGTTGGTCAGTGTTGAGCAGTGTGCTGGTGAGGGCCACCTATTCCAGGAGCCCTATGGCATCTGAAACTGCTGTTGACCAGCCGATCAGGTGAAGCTAGTCAGCCAAGTTGTAGCTGGCCAGGGCGGCTTCGCACTGCTCCAGGGAAGGGTTAGGAATTGGGGCACCACGAGATCACGCCAACATATTGCAGCATGAGTGCTCCTTTTGCGTTAAGCCTCCATCGAAATGCAGGCATTGCATCTATGAAGTTGCAAATACAAATCACTGATGAGGCGTAGGTAAACCTGCTCTTTGCCCTCACCAGAAAGTGCACATCCTTGTTGCATAGGTGAATTTCCAACATGCTTAGCCATTTCCCTTGCTCTTCTGTTATCATACCAGTTTGTGGCCCCTTTAATGCTTAGGACATAATGGCAGGTGCTCAGTCTGTGATATGAAAACTGCAAACATTACTTCCTGCTTCTTACACGGTACCTTTCTGCGCAGCTGTTGAAATTAGGGGACTGGGAGCATTTTTGACTGTATTCAATCTGAAATAAAGCCCAAGAATGCCTCTATCTTTTTGCAGAGCTAGGCAGCCGTGCTCGAGTTATGACTATCTGCTTCTAGTTGTTTCACGGGAATATGCCCGAAGTATGTGATGATGATTATGGATTTTTATGGCGCAAGGGCAGCTATGGCCAAAGAGCGCCATGTCACAAGGTATTTTTTCTTTTTCTCAAGGTGGGGTCAGAGACCCATTTCCCAAGCATTTCACCCTAAATAAGCCGAGCACCAGACCAGGGGAAAGCTTGTACCCATTGTATCACCGGTGGGTACCCGGCGGCACTGGGGATCGAACCCCGCACCTCCCGCATACGAGGCGGATGCTCAACCACTTGGCCACCGCTGCGGTCACGCCCGAAGTATGTGTATGCACTGCCCTGGCTTTTGGAATGCTAATGCTTGACGGTCACACCTAACATGTGGTCACTTGAAGTGCCTTGCAATGATCCTCATCTTTCAACACGCCTTTATTGAAAAGCCGGCTGAAAATCTGTTTTGATATGGTTTGGCCATGCATGCAAAACATGTCAGATTTATGCCCTATATGCACTCAGGGAAGAGAGTCGAACAGCCAAAGGATAACAGGTTACAGTACAGCTCGGAGAGCACACGAAATAGAGGTACAAAACAATTGTGTGCATGCAATCACAGCAGTGGCCAGCGGTTTGAGCATCCGCTTTGTGCGCAGAATGTGCAAGGTTCACTGTCCAATGCTACCAAACAGTGACCACTGGGTATAAGCTTTTGTGTTTGAATTGCTCAGAAGAATGGGATTCTTTCCCCACCTCCAGCAGACCACACTTCAGCCATGGTGTTCCTTGCACCATAAATAAAATCAGTTTGTCAGTTGTTTGCAAGCACATTTATTCAACAAGAGCAATTTTTTCTTCAGTATAGTTCTTTGGCTAGTTGGTATTCTTGATTCAAGCTCATAGTTTTTCAGCGCAACGGCACACAGTCAAAGAAAAAAAGAATAAAAAGAAGGACGAACACATTGCTGTGCTCGTCCTTTTCTTTGACTGTGTGCTGTTGTGCTGAAAAACTATGCGCTTGAAGCAATTTTTCCATTTTGTTACATTTAGCATTCACATACAACTTCAAAAATTTACACACAATTGCAGTATCTCACAGGAAACGATGTGCAGCAATAATTGGGGATGAAAGGTGCGTTATACCGGCAATGATCATGCGGATGTCGTCCAATTGCCCAACCATGTTCCATGGCACTTTTGTTGCCAGGATCTTAAAACGTTTTCATCCGTTGGATTGCACGTTCGACATGCACCCTGGCCGAAGCAATTGTCTGGGTTCGAAGAGCTTCCCCCTTAGACAGCTGCTGCTTTTGTTTCTTGAACGGAGGCCGGATAAGGTCAATGAGATAGTGTGCACAAATTTTGTCGATTAAAAACCCACGATCAGCCATTATTGCATCTGATACTGGCTCAAGTGCATCAATCAGGCCACTTTGTTCGAGTATGGCCTTGTCGGATGCGCGTCCCTCATAGCCTTCGCTTATATAAGCAATCATGCCAGCTGGAGTGACGGCTACCATGTACTTAGCTGTAAATCCCCTCTTGTAGTGTGAATACACTCTCAGTGCACACTGCCCCAAAGCTATCTCGGTGCAGTCGAGAACAACTCTTACATTAATGAACTGCTTTGGCAAGTGTTCAACAATTTCCTCTTTTGAGGGGAGCATGACAACAGATCTTAGAACTTCAGACAATACCTGCACTGTTTCTGCAATGATGCTGCTGCATGTTGTTATTGCGGAGTCAAACAAATGCCTGAGGAAGGCGGTTGATATATTATGTTTTAACTTCATCAACGTTAAAACAATCCTCTCTTTTGCTGACGTGCTCTTGACCAGACAGTGGGCGTAACTTTTTGTAGCACTCGATGAGTGCGTTCAGAACTGCTCCTGGCGGCAGCCCTGTGAATGTAGTTACATTTTTGTCACTTATCATGTCTGCAAACCTTTTTTGGAAATCCTCCAGATGTCACTTGCACTGTTTTGTTTTCTGTACAGCGCTTAAGTGAGCTTAATTCCAGGAGGATGCCTGCTATATCTTTTTCTTGCTCCAAGTGCTTGGTCAGAAATTGTGGCGCTTGAACTGTAGTTGTGCACGAAGAATGCTATTGGAAAAAAGAAGTGGCAATCACATCGCTTAGTAAAGCAAGTTTTGCTTTACACAACACACTTACACATTGGAAAACAAGACAGTTGTAGCGTTCATGCTAATGCATGTACTTATTGCATCAATAAAGAAAGTGTCGAGTGAACTGTGAACCCACTGTATTCTCTGCGTCTTCGCTGCTCAGAATCATTGGGAAACTGTGCTCTATCTCTGTGTCTTCGTTGCACAGAACCATGGGGGAACTGGAGCCCCAGGTCAGACTAGAGTCCTGGAAGAAAAGTTTGGTCTTAAGATAAAGAGATTTGCTTCACAAGTAAAACAGTATGAATGGCAAGTTGCCCATGCCAATAAGATTGAGGTGCAGTGCATTTGGCAAGTATTCTCAGATAGTGAATGGCAGTTTACCAGTTTCTCTTGCTGTATGTTGCTAGTACTTGCTATGGGGCAGAAACACTGACGCTATTGAAAGAGGTTGAGCTTAACGCAACAAGGTATGGAAAGCAAAATGATAAATGTAGCGTTTTGAGACTGGATGAGAGCAGAGTGGGACAGGGAATAAACGCGTTAATGATATTCTAGTCAAAAGCACTGGCAGGGCATGTAATGCAAAGGTGAGATATCTGATGGTCATTAAGGAGGGCAACTGACTGGATTCCAAGAGAAGACAAGCACAGCAAGAGGCAGCAGAAAGTCTGGTGGGTGGACAAGATTATGAAGTCTGCAGGTGTAAGACGGCTGCAGCTGACACAAGACAGGGTTAATTGGAGAAATATGTGAGAGGCCTTTGTCCTGCAGTGGGCGTAGTTAGGGTGATGATGAATGATGGTAAATACCGTGCTGGTGCTAGCCGATTTGCCAGAACAAAACTCTGCTTTCTCGGGTGACGGTGAACAGGGCTGTGTGACTGGTTCAGTCTGGAACATCTGCAGTAATAAAAAGAATCATAGTGCAGTGCAACTGTTTGCTTGGAACAATACTCCACACAAACATATGGTACCTGGGCAGAGCGTCGGGCACGCCGTGCAAGCCTAGCCGACGACAACTCCTTGATGCTGGCAGCCTTGTTTTCGTTGTGTGTTGATAGTTTTGGAAGATTCTCTGTTGGTATAGCTGTTTTCTTTTCGCGGGCATTTTAGTTGGCACTTGAGCTCTGAGAAATAAAACAATCACTTTTATGTCTTGTGGCTTTTCTCAAGTGGAAAAAATGGTGATTGGAGATGAAGGCCATCAACCATGGAAACAACAAATTTTCAATCACGTTAAGAGACTAACTCAAAACAATACAGATGGCTACCCCAATCCATGTTGTAGAAACTATTCGGAGCCCTCCCCTATGATGTCCCTCGTAGCTCATGTGCACCTTTTTAAACCCCACATACCATAACACATTGCCCTCAACCTAGGTGTCGGAGTCGGTATACTGCTGAAGTAAAATTTGTTCAATACAAATGAGGACAGCAAATGGTAAACAGAGTTTGGCACAGCCATTTGTGCTTGCTATATATTTGAAGTATACAGTAATGAGCAAGCTTTTCTGGAAGGCCTGAGCAGTGTACTGTGTAGTAAATGAAGTGAGCTTTAATGCAACTGCTTTGCTAGGGCCAAGGTACTTGTGCCTGCACAGTTTATACTTCCTGAATTTTTCGCATGCGGCAACTCAAATGCAACGAGTACAGAACTAACGAATTCATTGGCGCATTTACCAGGCTGCCTTGGAATTGTGAAGTTTTTGAGCTCAGTTAAGGAGCGATCCCTAACTGGGATTTATATGACGATCGAACTTTGATCAGAGGTCGGCTCACTTGAGCAGAGCACTCGAGCGGCGTGTTGCAGAGCAAATTAAGCTCAAACTTTACACAGCTGCTTCGCTAGGGGCAACCCACCGTGTTGGCTCAGTGCCTTGGCGTTCAACTACTGATCCCAAAGCAGCATGGTCGAATCCCGAGCGCGGCGGCCGTATTTTGATGCGAGGCGAAATGCAAAAACACCCATGCGCTGTAGCATGTGGGTGCGCGTTGAAGAAACGCGTTAAAGAGTGGTATAAATTAATTTGGAGCCTTCTCTTACAGCCCATGTGTCGCTTAGGGACGTTAAACCCGACATATCGCTAAGGGCAAGGCGCTTTTGCGCCTGTGCGGTTCGCTTATCGGCTGCGCTCGAGAGCAAGGTATGTGCTTTGGAATTTGACCTCATTTACTTCGCACAGCACCGCTTGAGCGCTCTAAGCAAATCATTGTCACATCTGTACGCAGAGAATGACCCGCACGTTTGGACAACGGCCGGCATTGGTATAATAATATAGTACACCATAGCAATGGGGCAGTGCGCGCCGCCTTCGCCCAGAATTTTGTGAAGAGAACGCCTCTTCGGCTCCGTGTTCTTCGCTGCTGGCCCGAACATCTACAAACGGATACATGCAACTTGAGGCGGTGTTACTCAATTGTCGCCCCGGCGAACACATTACACAATCGAAAGGATCCCAGAGTCATCAAAAGCGGCACAATTGCAATCATTCTCAGTCAGCACCTCCCGTGTCTGCACGCACGTATCGAACTCGCAAACTTTAGTATGCTAACAGTACTTCACTACTCTCCCGGGAAAAAGAATTGCTGAGTAAACTGGCGGGAGCAGACAAACATCGTTGATGATACCTGCTTTTCGATACGGAGCCTTGTTATCCACATTGCGTCGCGGATCGTCCTCGCACAAAGGGAACTTACGGAAAGAGATTGAACAGTCTTTCCACCTTGCCGACACGCACTGCGGAACACAGCAATGCTCCTTAGATTTTTGTTTCTTCGCCGCTGGCCGCTCCATTGTGCTTGTTGTTGTTGTTGTTGTAGGTGCTATGTACAGTACGTTGTGCAAGCAGGGGGGTAAAGCGCGGAGAGGAGGTTGTCATACACTCGGGCCACTCGGGCAGCGCCATCTTGCTACTCCCATAGTTGCCTGTACTTATTAGTTGTTTGCGCTACTGAAAATTAAGCGAATATTTTCAATATAGCTACATTAAATATAAACTTCTAAAACTTTAAACATCCAAGAAGATGTTTGAGCATTACACCAAACTCTTTTTGTTGTTTCAAAATTTGAAATATGCAAACGTGTACAAGAAAACTTGGGAAAGTTTCGTTTTCGTTTCGTCTGCTGTAGCAGCTGTAGGTTACCTACATATGCTAGTTTATTACTACTTACGGCGTAGACTGCAGGACAGAATTAAGATACGGCAGTTTCATACGCCCAATACGCGCTGCATTACACACCTCTCCACCCCATGTGTCTGCTCAAGGCACTCCCTTGCATAGTCCACTGAGAGCGGTCTCCCTCTTTTTCGACCGTGCGTTATAGCCACTCTTCGCACTTTGGACTCATTCACTCCCGCCGCTCGGTTCGCAGTCTTTCGCACGAACGTTGCTTTCACTGCTGGTGTTGGTTTTGGATGTCTGATTCTGTGCCAGGAAAGCGCTGCACACGCAAGTCGTTTCCCGTGCGCTCGTTGGCCGATCGTATCTCTTGCGCGCACGGCGGTCGATCGATCGCACACAAGAATCTGGCAGCGTTCAGAGCGACACCCGAAACTACCATAGAAGTCGGCCGGGCGAGTAAGTCCGCCTTCGATCAAAAGCATAAGAACACAGATAACAAATAAGATAATACAGAGAACAGAACCTTCCGCTTATACACGCACGCCTGTCAGTTGCTCAGTAGATGCCGTAAGCACGCAGCGCGCTGTGGCTCCGCGCCTCGCGATCTACCGCTTTGTCTCGCTCGTGCACAGTTTCCGCAGAATGCCGCCATCGTGCTTTATGTGTGAGTACTGTTCTCTGAAAAATTCATAACGGCACTGTCGCGTTTTTTTTTAAAGATTTTCCGCTGCAGTGATGAGCAAGGGCACAAAAACGTTGACCGCTTGGCCATGCAGTCCTTCCAGCAGTTCTGCCAACGACATGAGCAGAGCTTGAATGAAGTAGAACATTACAAACAGAGCCCAGCACATGTAATTGGAGTGATCAAGTTCGTTTTGAAGAAATATGTGACACTCAGACTGAGAGAGGAGGCTAGAAGGATAACAGAGAAGGCAAGAGGGGCATATGTTAGAGCACTGCTTACAAAGCAAATCTTGTTTCAGCATCAATAACAACCATTTCCAATTGCACTAATCAACTTAGCGACATATACATGAAGGAGTCCAAAGTTAATGAACTGTAAGTGTATATGTCATAATGAGCCCCTCGATTATCTCCCTTTGTCTGCACCGCAACTTAATGACAATTATTTAGTGCAAAGCAAGGAATGAAGGAAACACGAATAAACTAATAATAATAAATTTTTACAAGCCAAAGTCGCACTTGTGTTATGCAGCACGCAGCAGAAGAGGATTCTTCAATAATTTTGATACCTGGGGGTCTTACACACGCCGAAAATTTATTACAAAATACAGAGTACCAGCTGTTCCAACTAGCCGCATTGCATATTCTCTTAAATACTCCTGATTTTAGATTATCACAAGTTGGCGTTCAACAACTGTTGATACAGCGACAGTAGTGGGGTAGCTTC
Source organism: Amblyomma americanum (assembly GCF_052857255.1). Classification (NCBI taxonomy): domain Eukaryota; kingdom Metazoa; phylum Arthropoda; class Arachnida; order Ixodida; family Ixodidae; genus Amblyomma; species Amblyomma americanum. The sequence goes on along the minus strand of NC_135497.1, from coordinate 423,592,583 downwards.
ACCAGTGCATTGTAGGAATGAACCTGGCCAATGTACATGTATATAGAGTAGTATCGCAGTGTAAAATTCAGGACTGCGTTCCATTACCTTGCAAAGATCTCTTGTCGCGCCTTATGTCAGATAAATGGCAATGATGCATGACATGCAAGGTAAATATGTCTGTTGATTGTAGTAGAAGAAATAAGAATCCTTTTGTTGAAGTTCCTTAAAACACACCTTATATGTGTAATGCAACAACTCTTCACCAGTGCAATGTTCAGTGCAGAAAATGTTTCCGAAGCTAAGATCACTGAAGTGCTCAGCAGGTACTCAAACATTTATTCGCGTTAAAGAAATCTAAATGCAAAGCAGTTGCACATTTCAGCTTTTACACAGATGCTCATGTGCATTTCTGAAGGTTCTATTTTTTTGGTTTTGTGGGGTTTAACATCCCAGAGTGGCACAGGCTATGAGGGATGCTATTTCTGAAGGGATCTGCACCAAATGCACAGTCCTGCTATAGATAACAAGTATGATGAAGAGTGACATCGAACATTTATTCGAACATTGTTCATGCAAAATCACTGTATTGATACTATGTTGAACATGTGTTTTTTTTTTCCAAGTTTCCCTCAGTACTGCATCAAGGCTGCCCTATTAGGTGTTCAACAAATGAGAGCAGAGGTCTTGGTACTGTTTCTATTTTTTTTTTCATGTGCATTCTTTGAGTGTGTGAAAAGATGTGCAAAGTATTGAATGCTATATTGTGTATGACTGAGACATTATTTACAAGCTATGATACTTTTGTCTAGTGTGTACAACAGTAACATCAGGGAATTTATGGCAGAAATAAAAAGCAGGCATTCACAAACATAACTGCTGAAGTTAAAAGACTGTCAACTATGAAACCAGCTGTAACTTTGCTGTGGCAGGTTGCTTAATAATCTCACATGCTTGTAATTTTGCAGATACACTGATTGTCAATTTTTTGTTTTACAGAATATGGCCTGAATTTTTAATATTTCCAAAGCTGTACGCAAGCAAACCGCATTCCAACGTTTCTCTTTACTATCATCACCTTGCACAATACTCTGTTAGTGCTCTCCGAGTGCGACTTATCCCACATGTCTCTTGCATAAAGCTCTTCCATGTATGTACGCTTTGGTGCTTCGTTGCAAGCAGATTAAACCTTTCGGAACGGAGTCTGTTACAGATCTTCCGTTGTATTCAAACAGAATTCGCATCTTCACAGGCAGCGGTACAGAAGGCATGCGCTGCACTCCGCGCGAGTGTCGTCTCCCTTCTGCCTCGTCTCCTGTATGGAACACCAACGAGATCTGACCGCCGGAGAAGACAGGAGGTGGCGATGGTGCACACTTTACTAAAGAGACTCCAGGTTACGCCAAAAGGCATGGGGCATGCATGCTTTATAATACCCCGTACATCAAAACAAACCTTGCTGAACCTCGCCAACCATCCTCGTTGATCTCGGCTCACACAAACACAAATCATACGTAATGAGCGGCACAAGATTCACCACTACCTGGAAGTATTGGAAGTATCTTCGTGCTCGCACCATCGCGAACATTTTGCGCATGAACTAGAAAGGAATTCAACACAGTACGTAAGCAAGCCGCAGCACCATTCCTCGTACAACTTTTTGACGCGCACTACGAAGCGTGCGGCCATACTGGGGGAAGTTGTGAGGTTGCCAGATTAGTACGCTGCAAACTGCCGTTAAACCTGGTCTAGGTCGCCTGGACCATGCAGGTAATGCAGGGAACCATGAGCGGAGTAACAAGATGGCTGTCGTCCACGGTTATAAAAAAAGTGGAGAGGGTTTACATTGGAGTGCTGCCGCCGCTTTCGCTCTAGTGTTGGTAGTAGTAGCTCTATGTGTGCAAGCGGCCGCCGTCTGCTTCGCAACCTCACTCGGTTGTTTCGAGCGCCTGCCGCTAGGCGTCGCATGGAATGCTGGACTTGCGAATAGCTTTTGCTGCTCCACATAGGCGGCGCTTCCATCTGATAAATGTTCCGTCCCCGAAGTTAAAACACGTGGAAAAGAGCCACGGGCGAGGGCAATGCTCCTCAACACACAGCTGAGGAAGATGTGCGCCTCGGGGAACACAGTTTTCGTTGACTTCTCCGAGCTCTTGGAGGGCGACAAACGGATGGCGCAGGATGGCGTACACTACCTGGCAGCCACAGCTCGCCAAGCAGCAAAAGAAGTGGCACTCGCGGCTCGCTCTTTTTTAGAGTGGAGGCGAGAGCCTCGGGGCGGACGACCCAACCGACTGCATCCGAAAGCGCCGGCCCTGAAGAGCGGTCGGCCGGCCCTTGGAAAAGACACACCCCGTCGACAAGTGGAACTGGCCGGGAAGAAACCGAACACAGCCGATGCGGTCGGGGCAGCGGAACCAGCCCCAGCAGACCAAGGTGTCCGGGCGAGCTCCGGAACAAGGACAGGCCTCACACAGGCGCCTTCACCTTGGGCCCAACCGATGTATTGGGAACAGCTGCCCCCCAGGACGCAGCTGCCGCTGTCGGCGGCCCCATGGCATCTGGGCACGATGCGGAGCAATGTGATGACATCGCACGGTGGCCCAACCCCTCTCCAGGCGACGCCGCACCTCTCGCAATTGGCTCAACCGGGGGGAGTGCCCGGCGACCTTTTCCAGATGGTAGGCGACTTCGTCCGACACCACATACGGCAGCAGTGGCCGCGGCAAGCGCAGTAAGGGGCGCGCAGCAGCGTCGCCGCCCAGCACCTCGGCGCAAGGAGCAAAGAAGCTTCAGAGTTGGCTTTCTCAATCTGCACGGCGCTCGACGAGAACAAAAGTGGGCGGAACTGTACAGCGCGCTTCGAACAGAGGAAGTATCCGTATACGCGGTTGCCGAAACCCACCTCCGCGATCTCGAGGAGCCTCCCATCGACCCGAGCTGGTGTTGGGCGGGAAAGAACAGATTGGGTGAAAGTCGGAAAGGTGGAGGTGTGGGAGTGATGTGGCGCCGTGATTTGGAGTGGCAGGCGCAAGAGTGCAGTGATCGTGTGGGTCATGACGAGGCATGCAGCGACCACTTATGGGTGGTAGGCGATCTTCTTGGGGTCCCCACAGCGCTATGCGTGGTATATCTTTCCGTACGCAGCAATCGTCCCGACACTAACTGTGGTTTAGTGGAGTGCGTGTACAGAGACGCTCACCTGGTTGCAAAGGACAGGGAGGTGATCATTCTTGGGGACTTCAACGGCCACCTCTCCGAGCTTGACGGATACACTGACGCTAACGGTGACCTTCTCCTCTGGCTGGCGGAACAGCTCCAGCTCAACATCGCCAATCTAGACTCGAGATGCAACGGTCAATATACGTGGTGCGCCAGAAACAGTGCAGCATGTATTGACTATGCGCTGGTATCGCCTCGTCTTCTGAGCCTTATGCAGCACCCCCACATTGATGAAGAGGGGTGGTTAGCATGGGCAGCGACCATAATCGCCTGCGTCTGGACTTCACCCACACACATCGTCGGAAAAACAGACCCCAACGGTCGAAAGCTCTCTACCTTCCGGTAAGGCAGATGGAGGTCGTCGCCAAGGAATTCGAAGAGAGCCAGAGGCGGCTAGGAGCCGCTACATACGGCGAGTACATGGAAGCCTTGCGTGCGATAATGCGCTCACATATGGTCCACAAGGGACATAGGCAAGCCTACAAGAAGCCATGGTGGGACAGGCAGGTGGCAGAGGCATGGCAAGCGCGCCGGGACGCGAACCGCGCCCATCACAGGGCGGTGAAAGATAAGGACCAGGACGCAGCAGCAGTGGCGTGGGACATGTACCTGCAACGCAAACATGAAATGCAATCACTGGTGCAGGCGAGGTTGGCTGCCGCAAATCTCAAGCAAATGCAAACCCTGCGGGCAGAAGGCAAGTCGGCGGCTCAGAAATTCTGGCGGTATGTCAGCTCCCTGGACAGGGAAAGGGTGGGGCCAACAGAAATGGTCGATAGTGCCACGGGACAACCCATCACCGACCTGCAACAACACGTCACGGACTACTTGTCAGGCCTCTTTGGGCCACCAGCCTGCATGCCTGAGGACAAGCTTGAAGGGTCATCGCCCTCAGCTCCATCCCAGGACCAACCAGATATCGCATGGGAGGTCACACTGCCAGGCATGAACCGGGCACTGGGCCGCATCAGCGCTTGCACAGCCACGGGACCCGATGGAATACCAGCTCGCCTACTAAAACTACTCGGTCCAAACTCGAGAGAACAGCTGGCCGAGTTGTTTACCACCATTATTAATGGCGGAGACATACCCGAGGACTGGCGCAATGGCAGGGTGGTGCTCCTGCTGAAGCCCGGCGGTAATGCAGCCCACATCGGCGACTACCGGGCACTCACGGTCACCAGCGTGGTGTACCGAGTTTTCATGCAAGTCTTGAAAGCGTGGATCAGCGGATGGGCAGAATCAGCGCACGTCCTAACGGAGCTGCAGAATGGGTTTCGCCCGGCGGCTAGAAGACAACCTCTTCGTACTCACCAGCTGTACAGACATTGCCAGGAAGGAAGGCAGGAGACTCATCTGCTGCTTTCTGGACGTCGAAAAGGCCTATGATAACGTCCCGCACGAAACTCTCTTCCATCGCCTTGGTACTCTGGGAATGGCACCACCACTTCTCGAGACGATAAAGGGGTTGTACAGGGAAAACGTAGTCACAGCCGTTTTTGGCAATGTGCATTCGGAACGGGTCTACGTACACAGGGGGCTTCGGCAGGGATGTCCATTGTCTCCCCTCCTCTACCTCCTGTATGTGGCCGGACTGGAAAAGGCACTCCTGCAGGCAAACCTGGGATTCGGCCTTAAGTACAGCACCACAGGAATTGACAACTCCAGTCGACTGCCGGGTCTTGCCTTTGCTGATGATTTGGTAATCATGGGAGAAAACACAGAGGATGTGCAAAAAATGCTAGACATTTGTGCCGCTGAGCTGCGAAGCCTTGGCCTCAAGTTCAACCAGCGAAAATGCAGGGTTGTTCAGCTGGCAGGCGAGGCGAATGATCAGCTATCGCTGACGTTGAATGAAGAGACCCTGACAGTCGACAAATCGTATAAATACCTGGGCATAAATTTGTGTGCTGAGACTGACATGTTCAGACTGCACGAGGCCAAGGTCCGTCAATCTGCACTTCGAGCGCAATGCATCCTCCGACGTCGGTGCCTGTGGGGGTGCCACCAGTACACCATGGTCCGCGACCTCTGGAAGCTCGCGCACGTGCCAGGACTCACATTCGCCAACGCGGTCGTCTGCCTCCCATCAGCCACCAGAAATTGGTTAGAGCGCAGACAAACAGAGGTCGGCCGCACTGCAGTCGGATGTCATGGACGGGTGGCCAATGCAGCCATTCAAGGCGACCTGGGATGGTCTAGTTTTGAGGCAAGGGAGGCATGCAGCAAGCTGGAGTACCGCGGTCGGCTGCAGTTCATGAGCCACAACCGATGGGCAAGGCGGGTCTTTGAATACCTCGCTGCGACATGCCTACGCACTACATGGGTGAAGCGCCTCCACAAGATAGAAGGCAAGTATGGACTTTTCCAGACACCCATAAGTGCCGAATCGCCAACGGCATGGAAACAGGAGGCAAGGAGACGGGTCCAGGAAAAAGAGAATCGCCAATGGCTGCAGGCGCTCGCGGAAAAACCGACACTGGCAGTGTACCGCGAGTGCAAAAACAGCATCGGACCTGAAAAGATTTTTGACAACGGCCTGGGTAGCGCATTGCTGTTTGAGGCCCGTGCCGGAGCGCTGCGAACACTGGTGTACCGCCGTCGCTTCGACGCAACACCAGAAGCACAGGCAGCAATATGCCGATCGTGTGGCGACGCGGAGGAAACCATCGAGCAACATACGATGCCGACATAGGGCACCACATTCCCACAGGCGCTCGGGTTTCACTGTCCTGCAGTGGACGACGAAGGGGACAGCTACAAGGTCAAGAGCGAGGGGGTGCTGCGAACCAAGCGTCGACTAACTCTTTGGTGGAGCACTGTGTTTAAAAGCGCCAAACCGAAGAGTCGGAAATGAACGAGGTCGATGACCGAACCTCCCCCCCCCACCTCCTGACTTTAGCCTTTGCGTGTTTTTTCTTTCTCTTATTTTTCCTTTTTTTGTGCATTTTATCTTTCTTTCTCTCCTTGTGTGCTTCCATCTTCTTGTTTTTTTTTTGTTTTTTTTTTTGGCCGGGTGCCCAACCTAGTGGTGCCCACCCGTTACAAAGGGCAAGGCCTCAAGTATCTATCTATCTATCTATCTATCTATCTATCTATCTATCTATCTATCTATCTATCTATCTATCTATCTATCTATCTATCTATCTATCTATCTATCTATCTATCTATCTATCTATCTATCTATCTATCTATCTATCTATCTATCTATCTATCTATCTATCTATCTATCTATCTATCTATCTATCTATCTATCTATCTATCTATCTATCTATCTATCTATCTATCTATCTATCTATCTATCTATCTATCTATCTATCTATCTATCTATCTATCTATCTATCTATCTATCTATCTATCTATCTATCTATCTATCTATCTATCTATCTATCTATCTATCTATCTATCTATCTATCTATCTATCTATCTATCTATCTATCTATCTATCTATCTATCTATCTATCTATCTATCTATCTATCTATCTATCTATCTATCTATCTATCTATCTATCTATCTATCTATCTATCTATCTATCTATCTATCTATCTATCTATCTATCTATCTATCTATCTATCTATCTATCTATCTATCTATCTATCTATCTATCTATCTATCTATCTATCTATCTATCTATCTATCTATCTATCTATCTATCTATCTATCTATCTATCTATCTATCTATCTATCTATCTATCTATCTATCTATCTATCTATCTATCTATCTATCTATCTATCTATCTATCTATCTATCTATCTATCTATCTATCTATCTATCTATCTATCTATCTATCTATCTATCTATCTATCTATCTATCTATCTATCTATCTATCTATCTATCTATCTATCTATCTATCTATCTATCTATCTATCTATCTATCTATCTATCTATCTATCTATCTATCTATCTATCTATCTATCTATCTATCTATCTATCTATCTATCTATCTATCTATCTATCTATCTATCTATCTATCTATCTATCTATCTATCTATCTATCTATCTATCTATCTATCTATCTATCTATCTATCTATCTATCTATCTATCTATCTATCTATCTATCTATCTATCTATCTATCTATCTATCTATCTATCTATCTATCTATCTATCTATCTATCTATCTATCTATCTATCTATCTATCTATCTATCTATCTATCTATCTATCTATCTATCTATCTATCTATCTATCTATCTATCTATCTATCTATCTATCTATCTATCTATCTATCTATCTATCTATCTATCTATCTATCTATCTATCTATCTATCTATCTATCTATCTATCTATCTATCTATCTATCTATCTATCTATCTATCTATCTATCTATCTATCTATCTATCTATCTATCTATCTATCTATCTATCTATCTATCTATCTATCTATCTATCTATCTATCTATCTATCTATCTATCTATCTATCTATCTATCTATCTATCTATCTATCTATCTATCTATCTATCTATCTATCTATCTATCTATCTATCTATCTATCTATCTATCTATCTATCTATCTATCTATCTATCTATCTATCTATCTATCTATCTATCTATCTATCTATCTATCTATCTATCTATCGGTCGGAGATTTTCCAAGGTATATGTCAACGTGTCAACCGTGGCCATTGGTTTTTCAGCTTTCGTGATTCTTGTCACTTCAGACGATCTGCATTCGGACACGCAAAATGTGGACATCTGCAGGTCGTCGCGTCATCTCTACATAGTTAAGCTCTTTATAAGTTGTGTAGGAGCCCAAAGAGAAGCATCGAGCGCGCGTACCTGCGTGCGTGTACGTATGTGTCGCATAGCGCGTCGTTTGAACTTGCTGTACCATCGTTGTGGTGGTGTCTGCTTGCGAACGAGTCCGTCGTACCGACGTCCGATTTCGTGTATCGTAGTAAGGTTTTTTTAAAGCGGATCACTGCTTTGCCTTGGCCAATCAGTCGCTTCGAAGCGTTTATTTTCGTTTCAGCTTGCTGTGCTGCTGTCATTCTCGTCTGCTTGCCCGTGCGCGATATTCAGACGGGCGGCCTTGTATTCCATTTTTTTTCCCTTCAAAGCAGACTTCTCGAGAACAAAGCGGCAAATCAATGGCGGCTCTACCCGACGCATGAAATAATGCTAACGTAATTCGCAAAAGAGATGTTAATTGAAAAATTATAGACTGATTAGCTTACTGTCCGCAGGTTACAACATATTTACAGTCGCTAACAGAACGAAAGCGACCTAGCTTACGCGAAGGGAACAGGCAGGTTTTCGGACAGCGAGGAGCGCAACAGCAAATCGCGATAATGTCGGCCTTTTCTTCGTCCGTGTCAAAAAGTTGCGCTGTGTTGGGGTCCTTGCGGCGAGCATGATCAGCCACGCTCGCCGGTTTCCGGAAAGGTTACGATCAGGCTGCGATATATAGCTTTCATAGACTGCGAAAAAGCATTTGATTTACTGGAAACAGCAATCGTGCAGGCATTTTGAAACCAGGGTGTGGAAGAGGCACATGTAAAACTGCCAGAAAATATCCACAGGGACTGCACAGCGGCCATCGTTCACCGCAGGCAAAGTGATAGAATAAGTGACCAATAAGCAAGGGTTTGAAGTCTCTCTCTCTAACGCTATTAACCGCGTGTTTACGAGACTCACTCAGGGGGATAATTGGGAGGAGTTGGGGATAGAAGTTTATGGAGAACATCTTAGTAGACTCCAGTTCGCTCATGACGTTGTTCAGCTAAATAACTTGGGAAATGAATTTCCGCGCATGGGAGATTTAAACACTTAAAGTGGAACAGTGGGACTAGCAATTAATATGAAAAAAAACTCGGTGTTTAACAGTCTGAGAACGGAGCAGCAGTTTAGGTAAGTGGTAGCCTATGCCTATCTAAAAACGTTGGATAGGCAGCGAGGTACTAGGGCAAGTAGCGACCTCAAATACGCACCAATGGAAGGGAAAAGCTAGGAGAATAAAAATGGGGTGGAATGCACTTGGCAGGTACTCTCAGGTCATGAACGGTAGATTACTTAGCAGTGTCCCTTAAAACGAAAGGACAGTGTGTATATAAGGGGCAGAAACTTATAGGACAATGGATAGGCTTGAAATTAAGTTGAGGATAACGCGGGGGGCGTAAAGTTGAGAGACAGAGTGCAGAGTAGGCCAGGGAACAAAGACAAAAGATGTAAATGATATCCTAGCTGAAATGAAGAGGATAAGGGCGTGGACAAGGCGTGTAATGCGGAGAGCATGGTAATTGGTGGTTCCTTAGTATAACCGAGTAGACTCCAAGAGATAAGCTTAGCAGGGGGCGGCAGATTCAGGTGGCCTGATGAGATTGGGAAGTTTACGGGGATACGGGGTGGCCGCAGCTGGCGCAGGACAAGGTTAATTGGAAATCGCTGGTCCTCTAGTGGGGGAGGAGGGAACAACTTTATTCAAAAGGGACAAAAAGAGGAAGCTAGGGCATGGAAGAAAAAAAAACCTCCTCCATGGCCTCCTGACAGGGCTGCGAACGTCCAGGAGCACTCTGCTGGCAGCCTGGTCGATCCGCCGACGCTGCTGTCCTGGACCCGAGGCCCGTAGCGCCGTCTCCCAAGAGGTTCTGGTAGAGTTTGGAGATCGGGGGTATCGATTTGGGCACAAACGTAGTTGATGAAACCAGCCACCTCCTTCCCACATAGCATGCACTCGTTCGTGTGCGACGAGGTTGAACCTATGCTTCATGATCGGCGATGCGGACCGATCCTGTCGGGAGCTGTTTCCAAACAGCGCTCCCGGATGGGTTAAGATTCTCGTGTGGAGGTGCTTACAACCTAAGAACGAAGCGGCTTTTCCCTGCCAAAGGACCCCCTTCCAGCCAATAGCGCCGGCCGATTCTCATGACCCTACTAGCATGACAATGCAGGGAGGGGTCTATCCCTGCTCATGGATGGAGAGGACTAGCCCATTTCATCTGCCACACAATGCATTTTTCACGCCAGCAGGGTCATATGAGAATCGGCCGACGCCATTGGCTGGACGGGGAAAACCTCTTCGTTCTTGGGTTGTATTGGTTGTATACGACTATAGTTCCGCGGTAACACAAAGTGAACAAGGGAGGGGGGAGCCTGCCAACGTTTCGACAAGAGGTGTTATCTTCGTCTGGGCAAAGCATTCATCATCGGAGGGACTGTGATAAGGCTGTAGCCATTATGCCTGAACAAGATGCACGCTTCCCATCTTAACAACCTTCGCACTTGGCGCCCTCCTCCCCCTCACTGGGCCTTCCTCCTCGCAGTGAAAGCCCCATGAACTCATTGTCGAGAAGAAAAGACCTCTTGTCGAGACGTTGGCAAGCTCCCTGAGGCTTCTCCCCCCCCCCCCCCTTGTTCAGCTTGTGTCTTCAAGTAACCCATCTACCTGCCCTCTCTCTACCATAGTTGCGCGGAAGTAACTTATGATTGTGTTGTAGTCCAATAACATCTCCGCTTCTCCGTCGTATGGGGTAGGGTGAGTGTTCCGCCGGCACCCCAAAGTATGAGAGCAGCCCGAGAACTGTTCCGCGGAACAGTTCTCGGGCTGCTCTCATACCCTGGTGCCCAAATGACAGAGATTCTGTGGCTGAGGCGGGGGGGGGGGGGTATTCTTGAGAGCTTCCGCTACTTTGCTGCAAGTTCTTTTAAGAGATATCTATATACTGTCTGCGAGTCCGTACATATTGTGCTGATGGTCTCATCTATTGCAGCTAGTCTGATGGCCTCTGCTATGGCCAGCCTCTTTCCATTGTTCCTATTTCTTTGGCCATAGTCCTAATCCTCAATTCGCGCGTGGTTATTAGGCCTAGGGTCGCATCTACCACAGTGCCCTCACCTGTTATTTGAGCCTTGGCTGCATCCTTGATTCTTGACTGCCCTTCTCTGAATGCCTTGGCTCGAGCAATTCTTGTGCCCCGATGTCCCGATGTAAGTACGGGTGCGTGCTTCTCGGGAGGGGTTTGAGGTTGACTTATTCTGCTGCCCGGAGAAGTATCTCTTCTCTTCTCCTCCTTCTGTCTCCTTTTCAACTTTGTACCCCAGCGAACTGCGGAGTTTACATCCTGTCCCAGTTGTTCTGAGTCGTATACATTGCTCGATTCTATGTGCCTCTAAGATCTCCTCCACCGTGTTGTGCACACGCAGTTGTAACTGCTTAAGAGCGCTCGTGCACTTTATAAGGCACAGTGCTGTTTTAGCCGCCTTAGGTAGAATCGTATTTGCTTGTTTCATTTGCCCTTGTGTGAGATTATGGTACGGTATATAGAGAGCCACTCAGGTAACTACCTATGCCTCTAGCAATCTCATGGTGGCCTTTTCGTTCAGCTGTGATTGCGATTCGCCACCTTTCTTGTGAGACCCGTTAGTCAGGTGGCCTGCTTCTTTGTCATAGTAAAATTGGCATCTGTGTTGGCTTCTATGTGTAGGCGGGCGAGACGAATGTACAGCGCAAGACACAAATACAAGGGACAGAAACAGTGAATGAGACACGAAAGCACTGTGTCCCTTTCACTGTTTCTGTGTATTTGCGTCTTGCGCCGTACATTCGCCACGCAGAACCCTTCCAGAACTAGCCCATCAACTCGCTCTTGTTCTATGTGTAGCTCCAGAATACCGCTACGTTGTACCCTCGGAACTCGACCATCCCCTGTATTAGTTTTAATCTCCAGGCCTCCTTTTCGGTGTCTTCACCAGCAGTTCACTTTTGTCCTGTTTCCCCTACTGCCTCCGTGACCACATTCGCCGCTCCCATGGAGTGTCTAGTGCTTCCTCTATCGACCTTCTCAGCTGTCACATGTGGGTGATATCTGTGTATATGGCCCCTGCACTTTCTCCAGTTCTCGTGAGAGCCGTGGCATATAAATGTTGAATAACATAATAGGGGTTAATACAGCCCCTTGTCCCCCTGTTAGGTAGCCGAAATACCGGTGTGGTAATCGGTCCTATGTTAATTTCTGCCGTGCAGTTACTTAGGAACGCTTTTACATGTTTCCAGACCTGGATCCCAGACTCAGTAAATCCCAGGGCTTCGAATATGTAGCTGCGGCTAGTGTTGTCGAATGCCTTGTGCACGTTCAATGCTGATATTGCCCTTGTGCTAGCTGCCGTCTTTCTGGTACAGAATATAGTCTTCTTTAGTAGTAAGGCGTCCTGCACCGATATATTCGGTCTAAAGCCGAACTGCGAAGGTGTGACGTGCTCATGGGTCTCAATAAAAAGCTGTAGTGTTCTTACCCAGGCAGCTAGTCGATGAGATAAGTCTCAGATGTTGCAGTGTTTCCCGGTTTGGGTATTGTCGATCAATCTGCGCATGGCTCCATTCCCGCGGCTGCGTCTCTTCTATCTAGTGTTTGTTAAATAGGGTACCTAGTTCCTCGATAGATGTCTGATCCAGGTTGCGAAGAGCCCTGCAAAAGGCCCTTTCCAGGCGCTGTATCGCTGATGATGCTGTTAGCTCTGTCTCCTTAATTCTTCACTACCTAAGGGGTGCCTTTCCACTGTCCTGCACTGTGGGTTCTGGTTTGTATAGCTTATTTAAGTTGCTCACAACATTACAAACACAATAGTCGCTGCGTATCTGTCTCTGAGCGGTTTTTCGACGCGTGCGAGTCCAGCGTCGACCTGAGTATATTCCAAATCCTTTTTTGCATCCAGAGCACCCTTCAATATGTTGCAGAATTCTGTCCAATTATCCCGCGCCAGTTGCGCCGCCTATTCCGCCGTTTTAGTTATCTCCGCAATGCGTCTGCTTAGTCTTATATTCAGGCGTTGTCTTTTCCGCCGCTTAACTATAGCTGCGCCTTGTTTTCCATAAGTTCAGCATGTTCGGATCGACCTGGGGCGCCTCCGGTGTGTTGGAAATGATTCTGCTACTATCTCTGACAGCCATATGCATCTTGTATATCCACTCCTTCATGTTCTGTAGGGCCATCCTTTGCCGGAAGCCGTTCCAGCACTCTTGGTCATTCCACCCGAAACGTCCCAGGCTGCAAATAAAAGCGGCCATCGCCGATTCTTTGGAAAATATTGGGCTAGTTGGCGATTATGTTAATGGAACTTCAACGAGGTAATCTTCTTGAAAAAAAATTTTTGCTCGCGTGAGCGCTGTTTGAAGTTCCCGCGAAGAAGCAAGAGAAGTAGTTAAAAGTTTTTAAAATCAGACGTGAAACTGGTACAATGACAAATCTTAGTTTGGAATTTTCACTTCCATTGCTCTTTCACCTGGCTTCATTAATGAAGCCATGTAAGAATTTCCTGCGTTTTCTTGGTTCAATAACAAAGCAAAATATATGCTGTTTTAAGACATTTTTTTACATAAACGTCTTTAATGTTGCAGCCACAATAATTTTTTCTGCTTTGATCTGTTGCTGTAGCTTATGCTAAAAATAAATTAAAGTTGTTAAACACAATAATTCTTAAGAAAATGCTTCCAAAGTTCGGAATAAGTAACTTTTCCTGAGATTCAGACCTAATAAGTATCAAGGCCCTCCAGATAAAAAAAAATACGTGAGAAAGATCATAATACGTACCAATTTTGTTGCTTGCAATCTAGAAATTTTAATTCGATGAAATTTGTTTGAGGCGATAAAAATATTTTTGGAGTCTCCACCAGCATCCTTGGTAGATACTGCAGAGCTGTGTCTTCACTGTAGAACACATACTATCGTGCTCAGCATGAAATTGGTTGTTGTGTTTTGGAGGGGGGGACGCAAATGGCGCAGTATCTGTCATATATCGCCGGACACCTGAACTGCGCCGTAAGGGAACGGATAAAGGAGGGAGCCAAAGAAGAAAGGAAAAAAAGAGGTGCCGTAGTGGAGGGCCCCGGAATACTCTCGACCACCTGGGGATCTTTAACCTGCACTGGCATCGCACAGCCCACGGGCGCCTTAGCGTCAATGTGCTGTGCGATGAAAATTGAAAATTGGTTTTTGGGGAAAGGAAATGGCGCAGCACCTGTCTCACATCTCGGCGCACACCTGAACCGCGCCGTAAGGAAAGGGATAAAGGAGGGAGTGAAAGAAGAAAGGAAGAAAGAGGTACCGTAGTGGAGGTCTCCGGAATAATTTCGACAACCAGGGGATCTTTAACGTGCACTGACATCGCACAGCACACGGGCGCTTTAGCGTCCCTGAGGTAGGTAGGTAAACTCTTTTATTGCGCCCAAAAACAGGGGACCAGTCAAAGGACCGGTTGCACTGACTTAGAGGAGGTCGGCGGGGATCCTTTGGGATGCCGCGGCCTCCACCGCGCGCTGGATAAGCCAGCGTTGGTCTGCTGGCTTGGAAGTACACAGGAGAGACTCCCACGTCTCTGGGGTGTTTGCGTTGTCTGTGTTGTAATGTGTACAAGTCAACACCATGTGTATGAGTGTGGCCGGAGTTGAGCAGTGTTTACACATGGGGGCTATCTGTTCCGGAAAGATCCTGCTGTATAAGAGGGGGTGTGGGAAGCTGCCAGTTTGTAGTTTGCGCCATTGGACGGCCTCGCGTCTTGTTAGATCGCGGTGTGCGGGAGGATATGTGCACCTTTGGAGTCGGTAGTGCTGGAGTATGTCCGTGTAAGTGGTGAGTAGAGAAGCGCGTGGGATATTAGTGTCAGCGGAAGCAGGGTGGCTGATCATACTCTCGGCTCGGCAGCTGAGATCTCGAGCGAGAGTGTGTGCCTGGGCGTTTCCGCTGAGCGACTCGTGGGCTGGAGCCCAAAGAAGTAAGCGAGATGTGGAAGAGGGTGCTGTAGAACGTAGAATGTGTAACGCCTGGCAAGAGATACGGCCAGCATCGTAATTGCGAATAGCCTGTTGAGAGTCACTGATGACGACTTTGGTATTAGGGTCGGCTAGCGCGAGCGCAATGGCAACCTCCTCAGCTGCGGTGACTGTTTCTGCATTGCGAATGCTGCAGGCTGTGTACCAGCTGCGGTGAGGGGCCTCGATGGATCCATCGCTGGCCTCGATGGATGGTAAGAGGCGTCCGTATACGTGACGTCCGGACGTCCGCTGAAGCGTTTCTCGAACTGACGAGCCCGGTCGGCCCGTCTCTCGGCGTGGTGTTCCGGGTGCATCCGTTTGGGAATGGGAGGAATGCGGAGATTTAGGCGATATTCCGATGTAAGTTCAGCGTAACTTGGGGCTGATCTCGGCGGGGAGATCCCAACTTGCTGCAGTACCGCTCGGCCAGCGTGTGTGAGTGAGAGCCGCTCATACTGGGCGGTGAGGGTTGCTTCGATCAGTTCGCTCACGGTATTGGAGATTCCGAGAGCCATGAGCTTATGGGTAGCTGTGGACATGGGAAGACCTAGGGCCGTCTTGTATGCTTTTCGAAGTGACGCGTCTAGCCGTTCGCTTTCGGCACGAGTGAGACGTAAGTAGGGTCCAGAGTAGGTGATGCGGGAGCAGACGAAAGCTTGAACGAGGCGCAGGAGGTTGGACTCTCGCATGCCATGATGCTTGTTGGAGATTCGCTTAAGGAGGCGTCCGATCTGCACAACCGACTGGTCGATGCGTTGGATCGTGATGTTGTTGCTGCCGTTGGCCTGTAGATGCAAGCCCAGGATCCTGATGTTGTCTGTTCGAGGAATCGGGTTTCCTTGCACCTGGAGGTTGATGTCCGGAAGTATCTTTGAAGGGCGTCGTCCAGGGGAAGGAATGATGATATACTCGGACTTTGTCGCCGAGCACGTGAGGCCAACTGTACTTAGATAATCTCCGATCCGTTCGATCGCGGTCTGTAAAGTCTCTTCAATCTGGCCGTCACTGCCGCGCGTGATCCAAAGTGTGAGGTCGTCAGCATAAATGCTGTGATGCAGGTGGGGGATGTCGGCCAGTAGCTTCGGCAGGCCTATCAGTGCGACGTTAAAAAGAATCGGCGAAAGTACGGCGCCTTGCGGCGTGCCACGGTTTCCCGGAGAGATGATGGAAAGATCTCCCGTGCCGGCTTTAAGTTGCACTGTGCGGTCGGTGAGAAAGTTTCGGATGTACGCATACATGCGATGTCCGACACCGAGAGCTTGAAGTTGTTGAAGAATCGCTTCATGGAGGACGTTGTCGAATGCCTTGGCAACATCGAGGCCGACGATGACTTTCGTGCCTAGTGTACGTCTCATGACTACCTGATGATGGAGAAGAAGCATAATGTCCGGGGCTGCTAAATGAGGGCGGAAGCCGAACATAGTGTCTGGTAGAAGATGGTTGTCTTCAAGGTATCGTGAGAGTCTGGTCTGGATAACGTGTTCCATCAGCTTCCCAACGCAGGACGTGAGAGAGATGGGACGGAGGTTGGCCAAGGTTGGTGGTTTGCCTGGCTTGGGGATGAGGACTAGATTGGCGCATTTCCACTCTTGAGGGATGGTACCGCTGGCCCAACATTCTTGAAAATAGTCGGTAAGAGCATGAATGGATGCGTCGTCTAGATTCCTAAGCATTTTATTTGAAATGCGGTCAGGACCGGCCGCCGAAGTCGTCTTGAGGCGATTGAGTTCTGCTCGGACCTCCGCTAAAGTGATCGGAGCGTCTAGACAGATATTTTCCGCGCCCTGATAGAAAGGGAGGTTGGTTGTTGGTTCAGGGCGGATGTAAGTATTTATAAGCTCTTGTTTAAGCTCGTCAGACGTGCCAGGATACTGGTGGAAGATTCGCTCGAGCTGTTGGCGTGTTTGGAGCTTGCCTCCTGCTGGGTCGAGTAAATGTCGAAGGAGGTTCCACGTCTTACGAGCGTTTGGAGTGTTGTTCATCTGGTCACATATGGCTGCGCGTCCGCAAGCGAGCGCACGAGTTGAGCCCCAGCTTTCACAGCTGTTGTGACGTCATATCACGTGGTGCGCCGATGTAGGTCAAGTGGTAGCTACGCGGCCGCGCGCGGCGCAGCAAGGAAGAGCTCGATTGTGCGGCTAGTATGCTTCGCATAAAAAATTATTTACATATGTACACATGGCAAGGTTACCGGATACAATGACAGTGACAAGTGTGATGATGATTATGGATTTTTATAGCTCAAAGTCATCTATGGGCCAAAAGCGCCATGACACAAGCTATTTACGATTACTTATGGCGGTGTCAAACACCTATTTTCCCAAGCCTTTCACCCTTGATAAGCCGAGCACTAGGCCAGTGAACACCTTTTACCCATTGTACCACCGGTGGGTACCCAGCGGCACTGGGGATTCACAAGTAGACATGCGGTTCCATAAACATCTTTGAGTAGCACACGAATCGCTCGTGGGCGGTGTAAAACGGGATAACATGCTTATTAACAGAATGACATATGAGTGAAACAGCACTAACCTGATCTGATCTGATCTGATGTGACCCCGGAAAAAAAAAAACACCGGACCATACAAGCATGACAACTGCACCGCGAATAAAGCCAACCGTCCCCACCGAAGGGCTCTGACGTTCATATACATTACACTCTACAGTGCACTGGTTGCTTTGCGAGAATCCTGTAATTGTTGATGGAGTATATGGAGGCCCCGAATCTCAAGACCAAAAGAAAATCTAGCACTCCGCTGGTTGCACAAGGTTTGTACATTATTATGTCATCGGAGCAGTTAAACATAATAATAGATCATTTCATACTCAAAACTGAGTGTGGGCCTTGGAATGGTTCCATTTGTTTGCATTGAATGAGTGCGATAAAATTGGTTTTCTAGGAAAGGATAGGGCGCAGTAATTGGGTCACTACAAGGTGGACACCTGAATCGCGCCGTGAGGGAAGAGACAAAGGACGTAGTTAAATAAGAAAGAGAGAAAGAGGTGACGTAGTGAAGAACTCATAATTTCAACCGCCAAAGAGTTCTGGCACTCATTGATATCGAATAGCACACGGGACTCCAATACACCAGATTGATCAAAACCGAATCGGATACTCCCCTCCCCACTGAACCAACTCAACCCCATCCCATCGGTTTGCCCACTTGTTACACCCCACCCTCATTGCTCCGTGCTGTACCAACTGCGGCGCCAGTTACGTCCCACTCTATCACTATATCTGAGAATGCCCACATCCAGCCTGTGTCCAACTCGCCGCGGTGGCTCAGTGGTTAGGGCACACTGCTATTGATCCGGGGTACCCGGGGTCGAACCCGACCGCGGCGGCGGCGTTTCGATGGAGGCGAAACGCAAAGGCGCCCGTGTGCTGTGCGATGTCAGTGCACCTTAAAGCTCCCCAGGTGGTCGCAATTACTCCGGAGCCCACCACTGCACAACCTCTTCCTTTCTTTTTGACTCCCTCCTTTATTCCTTCCTTTAACGGCGCGGTTCAGGTGTCCGTCGATATGTGAGACAGATACTGCGCCATTTCTTTTCCCCAAAAATTAGGCAGTGCCTTAGCTCTGGTTAAGCCTGGATATACAAGCGAAAAGCCAGTCGTACCGCAAAAATTTTTTCCTTCCTTTTTACTATTATTTTTAATAAAACCACTACCACCACCACCACTAAGTCGTACCACGTAATCCTTGTAACGGCGAGTCTTGGGATTTTCCTCTTCTGACTCTCTTGTTTCCTCTTCCTCAATCGCTTGTCTGCTGCTAGCTGAAGATAATAATAATAATAATTGGTTTTTGGGGGAAAGGAAATGGCGCAGTATCTGTCTCATATATCTTTGGACACCTGAACCGCGCCGTAAGGGAAGGGATAAAGGAGGGAGTGAAAGAGGAAAGGAAGAATAGGTGCCGTAGTGGAGGGCTCCGGAATAATTTCGACCACCTGGGGATCTTTAACGTGCACTGACATCGCACAGCACACGGGCGCCTTAGCGTTTTTCCTCCATAAAAACGCAGCCGCCGCGGTCGGGTTCGAACCCGGGAACTCCGGATCAGTAGTCGAGCGCCCTAACCACTGAGCCACCGCGGCGGGGCGCTGAAGATGCGGCCAAGACACACTTTTCAGCTTCTTTTCGACGTCGTTTAGCAAGGCGTATTTCCTATTGTTCAGGCGCTTCGGCTGCACGTTTAGCTTTGCCTTAATCATTTTTTCACTGTTGTCCAGCTAACTCACAACGAGTACTTCTGGATCGGATGAATATAGTTTCTGAGGTTTTCTGCGTAGTCTAGCTGCAGCCGCACTCTCCTTCCCTTCCATGTCGAGTGCCCATGGCTATTCTCTGGCAAGCGGTTATATAGTCGGCCTCCGCGACAAACACGCGCTTGCGGCGAGCGTCAAACGATGACGCTTAGCGCGCGGCCGTGGCCACCTGCATCGCGCGTGACGTCTAGCGCGGCAGCGGCGAAAGGTCAGGCGACGGAGTCGGCGGCGGCCACCCGCGCCGTGCGTGACGTCACTCGTGTTCCGACATACTCCGGCTCTCGCGAAGCGCGGTGTTGACTAGCGTAGTGAAGCTTTTCGCGTCAAAACCCAATTTTCAATTTCAACCTGTGTCCCAGCCATTTTGAGCAGCTCGTGCTGGCCGACCAGGACAAGTTGGATGGGAAGGGCTGAGGATTCTTGTAGTCGGGAGACTCCCAGGAAGGTTGCGCCTATATTTTAAATAAAGTTTAATCCCTCTCTTTTAACTCGACAGCGTTAAGAATCTCGTGTCGCAGAAAAGCCGGCGTCGTCGGCGGCATTGGCCGTGAGCGCAAAATGGCGCATTTCGGTGGACACCTGAACCGCGCCATAAGGAATAAGATTTTGCTTCTCTTACGGCGGAGTACGGGTGTTCAGCGAGAATTGTGAGACAGGCGTTATTTTGTTTCCTTAAAATTAATAATAATTGGTTTTTTTGGGGGGAAAGGAAATGGCGCAGTATCTGTCTCATATATCTTTGGACACCTGAACCGCGCCGTAAGGGAAGGGATAAAGGAGGGAGTGAAAGAAGAAAGGAAGAAGAGGTGCCGTAGTGGAGGGCTCCGGATTAATTTCGACCACCTGGGGATCTTTAACCTGCACTGGCATCGCACAGCCCACGGGCGCCTTAGCGTCAATGTGCTGTGCGATGAAAATTGAAAATTGGTTTTTGGGGAAAGGAAATGGCGCAGCACCTGTCTCACATCTCGGCGCACACCTGAACCGCGCCGTAAGGAAAGGGAAAAAGGAGGGAGTGACAGAAGAAAGGAAGAAAGAGGTTACGTAGTGGAGGGCCCCGGAATAATCTCTACCACCTGGGTATCTTTAACGTGCACTGATATCGCACAGCACACGGGCGCTTTAGCATCCCTGTGCTGTGCGATGAAAATTGAAAATAGGTTTTTGGAGAAAGGAAATGGCGCAGAACCTCTCTCAGATCTCGGCGCACACCTGAACCGATCGCCGTAAGGGAAAAGATAAAGGAGGGAGTGAAAGGAGAAAGGAAGAAAGAGGTACCGTAGTGGAGGTCTCCGGAATAATTTCGACCACCAAAGGATCTTCAACGTGCACTGACGTGGTACAGCACACGTGCGCTTTAGCGTCCCTGTGCTGTGCGATGAAAATTGGTTTTGGGGAAAAGGAAATGGCTCCCGGGTTCGAACCCGACCGCGGCGGCTGCGTTTTTATGGAGGAAAAACGCTAAGGCGCCCGTGTGCTGTGCGATGTCAGTGCACGTTATAGATCCCCAGGTGGTCGAAATTATTCCGGAGCCCTCCACTACGGGCACCTATTCCTTTCTTTCTTTCTTCTTTCACTCCCTCCCTTATCCCTTCCCATACGGCGTGGTTCAGGTGTCCAACAATATATGAGACAGATACTGCGCCATTTCCTTTCCCAAAAAACCAATTATTATTATTATTAAGGAAATGGTGCAGTACCTGTATCGCATCTCGGCGCACACCTGAACTGCGCCGTAAGGGAACGGATAAAGGAGGGAGCCAAAGAAGAAAGGAAAAAAAGAGGTGCCGTAGTGGAGGGCCCCGGAATACTATCGACCACCTGGGGATCTTTAACGTGCACTGGCATCGCACAGCCCACGGGCGCCTTAGCGTCCCTGTGCTGTGCAATGAAAATTGAAAATTGGTTTGGGGGAAAGGAAATGGCGCAGTACCTGTCTCACTTCTCGGCGCACACCTGAACCGCGCCGTAAGGGAAGGGATAAAGGAGGGAGTGAAAGAAGAAAGGAAGAAAGAGGTACCGTAGTGGAGGTCTCCGGAATAATTTCGACCACCAGGGGATCTTTAACGTGCACTGACATCGCACAGCACACGGGCACTTTAGCGTCCCTGAGCTGTGCGATGAAAATTGGTTTTGGGGAAAAGGAAATGGCGCAGTACCTGTATCGCATCTCGGCGCACACCTGAACCGCGCCGTAAGGGAAGGGATAAAGGAGGGAGTGAAAGAAGAAAGGAAGAAAGAGGTGAAGTAATGGAGGGCTCCGGGATGATTTCGACCACCTGGATATCTTTAACGTGAATTGACATTGCACAGCACACTGGCGTTTTGCGTCCCTGAGCTGTGCGATGAAAATTGAAAATTGGTTTTTGGGGAAAGGAAATGGCGCACAACCTCTCTCAGATCTCGGCGCACAACTTAGCCGCGCCGTAAGGGAAGGGATAAAGGAGGGAGTGAAAGAAGAAAGGAAGAAAGAGGTGCCGTATTAGAGGGCTCCGGAATAATCTCTTCCACCTGGGGATCTTTAACGTGCACTGACGTGCACATGAGCGCTTTAGCATCCCTGTGCTGTGCGATGAAAATTGAAAATTGGTTTTTGGGGAAAGGAAATGGCGCAGTACCTGTCTCACATCTCGGCGCATACCTTAACCGCGCCGTAAAGGAAGAGATAAA
The DNA here is from genome assembly GCF_052857255.1 of Amblyomma americanum. Classification (NCBI taxonomy): domain Eukaryota; kingdom Metazoa; phylum Arthropoda; class Arachnida; order Ixodida; family Ixodidae; genus Amblyomma; species Amblyomma americanum. Next base: position 423,570,693 of record NC_135497.1, on the reverse strand, counting down.
GGATGGAGTGAAAGAAGAAAGGAAGAAAGAGGTGCTCTAATGGAGGGCTCCGCAATTATTTCGACCACCTGGGGATCTTTAATTCGCACTGACATCACACAGCACACGGGCACTTTAGCGTCCCTGTGCTGTGCAATGAAAATTGAAAATTGGTTTTTGGGGAAAGGAAATGGCGCAGTACCTGTCTCACATCTCGGCGCACACCTTAACCGCGCCGTAAAGGAAGGGATAAAGGATGGAGTGAAAGAAGAAAGGAAGAAAGAGGTGCCCTAATGGAAGGCTCCGGAATAATTTCGACCACCTGGGGATCTTTAACGTGCACTGACATCGCACAGCACACGGGTGCTTTGGCGTCCCTGTGCTGTGCAATGAAAATTGAAAATTGGTTTTTGGGGAAAGGAAATGGCGCAGTACCTGTCTCTCATCTCGGCGCACACCTTAACTGCGCCGTAAGGGAAGGGATAAAGGATGGAGTGAAAGAAGAAAGGAAGAAAGAGGTGCCCTAATGGAGGGCTCCAGAATAATTTCGACCACCTGGAGATCTTTAACGTGCACTGACATCGCACAGCACACGGGCGCTTTAGCGTCCCTGTGCTGTGCAATGAAAATTGAAAATTGGTTTTTGGGGAAAGGAAAATGCGCAGTACCTGTCTCACATCTCGGCGCACACCTTAACTGCGCCGTAAGGGAAGGGATAAAGGATGGAGTGAAAGAAGAAAGGAAGAAAGAGGTGCCCTAATGGAGGGCTCCGCAATAATTTCGACCAACTGGGCATCTTTAACGTGCACTGACATCGCACAGCACTCGGGCGCTTTAGCGTCCCTGTGCTGTGCAATGAAAATTGAAAATTGGTTTTTGGGGAAAGGAAATGGCGCAGTACCTGTCTCACATCTCGGCGCACACCTTAACCGCGCCGTAAAGGAAGGAATAAAGGATGGAGTGAAAGAAGAAAGGAAGAAAGAGGTGCCCAAATGGAGGGCTCCGGAATAATTTCGAGCACCTGGGTATCTTTAACGTGCACTGATATCGCACAGCACACGGGCGCTTTAGCGTCCGTGTGCTGTGCAATGAAAATTGAAAATTGGTTTGAGGGAAAGGAAATGGCGCAGTACCTGTCTCACTTCTCGACGCACACCTGAACCGATCGCCGTAAGGGAAGGGATAAAGGAGGGAGTGAAAGGAGAAAGGGGTACCGTAGTGGAGGTCTCCGGAATCATTTCGACCACCAGGGGATCTTTAACGTGCACTGACATCGCACAGCACACGGGCGCTTTAGCGTCCCTAAGCTGTGCGATGATAATTGGTTTTGGGGAAAAGGATATGGCGCAGTACCTGTATCGCATCTCGGCGCACACCTGAACTGCGCCGTAAAGGAAAGGCTAAAGGAGGGAGTGAAAGAAGACAGAAGAGAGAGGTGCCGTAATGGAGGGCCCCGGAATAATTTCGAGCACCTGGGTATCTTTAACGTGCACTGACATCGCACAGCACACGGGCGCTTTAGCGTCCCTGTGCTGTGCAATGAAAATTGAAAATTGGTTTGAGGGAAAGGAAATGGCGCAGTACCTGTCTCACTTCTCGGCGCACACCTGAACCGCGCCGTAAGGGAAGGGATAAAGGAAGGAGTGAAAGAAGAAAGGAAGAAAGAGGTACCGTAGTGGAGGTCTCCGGAATAATTTCGACCACCAGGGGATCTTTAACGTACACTGATATCGCACAGCACACGGGCGCTTTAGCGTCCCTGTGCTGTGCGATGAAAACTGAAAATTGTTTTTTGGGGAAAGGAAATGGCGCAGTACCTGTCTCACATCTCGGCGCACACCTTAACCGCGCCGTAAAGGAAGGAATAAAGGATGTAGTGAAAGAAGAAAGGAAGAAAGAGGTGCCCTAATGGAGGGCTCCGGAATTATTTCGACCACCTGGGGATCTTTAACGTACACTGACATTGCACAGCACACGGGCGCTTTAGCGTCCCTGTGCTGTGCAATGAAAATTGAAAATTGGTTTTTGGGGAAAGGAAATGGCGCAGTACCTGTCTCACATCTTGGCGCACACCTTAACCGCGCCGTAAAGGAAGGAATAAAGGATGGAGTGAAAGAAGAAAGGAAGAAAGAGGTGCCCTAATGGAGGGCTCCGGAATAATTTCGACCACCTGGGGATCTTTAACGTACACTGACATCGCATAGCACACGGGCGCTTTAGCGTCCCTGTGCTGTGCAATGAAAATTGAAAATTGGTTTTTGGAAAAAGGAAATGGCGCAGTACCTGTCTCACATCTCGGCGCACACCTTAACTGCGCCGTAAGGGAAGGGATAAAGGATGGAGTGAAAGAAGAAAGGAAGAAAGAGGTGCCCTAATGGAGGGCTCCGGAATAATTTCGACCAGCTGGGGATCTTTAACGTGCACAGATATCGCACAGCACACGGGCGCTTTAGCGTCCCTGTGCTGCGCGATGAAAACTGAAAATTGGTTTTTGGGGAAAGGAAATGGCGCAGTACCTGTCTCACATCTTGGCGCACACCTGAACCGCGCCATAAGGGAAGGGATAAAGGATCGAGTGAAAGAAGGAAGAGGTGCCGTAGCAGAGGGCTCCGGAATAATTTCGCCCACCTGGGGATCTTTAACGTGCACTGACATCGCACAGCACACTGGCGCTTTAGCGTCCCTGTGTTGTGCGATGAAAATTGGTTTTGGGGAAAAGGAAATGGCGCAGTACCTGTATCGCATCTCGGTGCACACCTTAACCGCGCCGTAAAGGAATAAAGGATGGAGTGAAAGAAGAAAGGAAGAAAGAGGTGCCCTAATGGAGGGCTCCGGAATAATTTCGACCACCTGGGGATCTTTAACGTACACTGACATCGCACAGCACACGGGCGCTTTAGCGTCCCTGTGCTGTGCAATGAAAATTGAAAATTGGTTTTTGGGGAAGGAAATGGCGCAGTACCTGTCTCACATCTCGGCGCACACCTTAACTGCGCCGTAAGGGAAGGGATAAAGGATGGAGTGAAAGAAGAAAGGAAGAAAGAGGTGCCCTAATGGAGGGCTCCGGAATAATTTCGACCACCTGGGGATCTTTAACGTGCACAGATATCGCACAGCACACGGGCGCTTTAGCGTCCCTGTGCTGTGCAATGAAAATTGAAAATTGGTTTTTGGGGAAAGGAAATTGCGCAGTACCTGTATCGCATCTCGGCGCACACCTGAACTGCGCCGTAAGGGAACGGATAAATGAGGGAGTGAAAGAAGACAGGATGAAAGAGGTGCCGTAATGGAGGGCTTTGGAATAATTTCGAACACCTGGGTATCTTTAACGTGCACTGACATCGCACAGCACACAAGCGCTTGAGCGTCCCTGTGCTGTGCAATGAAAATTGAAAATTGGTTTTTGGGGAAAGGAAATGGTGCAGTACCTGTCTCACATCTCGGCGCACACCTTAACTGCGCCGTAAGGGAAGGGATAAAGGATGGAGTGAAAGAAGAAAGGAAGAAAGGTGCCCTAATGGAGGGCTCCGGAATAATTTCGACCACCTGGGGATCTTTAACGTGCACTGACATCGCACAGCACACGGGCGCTTTAGCGTCCCTGTGCTGTGCGATGAAAATATAAAATTGGTTTTTGGGGAAAGGAAATGGCGCAGCACCTGTATCACATCCCGGCGCACACCTGAACCGCGCCGTAAGGGAAGGGATAAAGGAGGGAGTGAAAGAAGAAAGGAAGAAAGAGGTGCCGTAATGGAGGGCTCCGGAATTATTTCGACCACCTGTGGATCTTTAACGTGCACTGACGTCGCACAGCACACAGGCGCTTTAGCGACCCTGTGCTGTGCGATGAAAATATAAAATTGGTTTTTGGGGAAAGGAAATGGCGCAGCACCTGTCTAACATCTCGGCGCACACCTTAACCGCGCCGTAAGGGAAGGGATAAAGGATGGAGTGAAAGAAGAAAGGAAGAAAGAGGTGCCGTAATGGAGGGCTCCGGAATGATTTCGACCACCTGGGGATCTCTAACGTGCACTGGCATCGCACAGCCCACGGGCGCCTTGGCGTCCCTGTGCTGTGCGATGAAAATTGAAAATTGGTTTTTGGGGAAAGGAAATGGCGCAGCACCTGTATCACATCTCGGCGCACACCTGAAGCGCGCCGTAAGGGAAGGGATAAAGGAGGGAGTGAAAGAAGAAAGGAAGAAAGAGGTGCCCTAATGGAGGGCTCCGGAATGATTTCGACCACCTGGGGATCTTTAACGTGCACTGGCATCGCACAGCACACGGGCGCTTTAGCGTCCCTGTGCTGTGCAATGAAAATTGCTTTGGGGGAAAGGAAATGGCGCAGTACCTGTCTCACTTCTCGGCGCACACCTGAACCGCGCCGTAAGGGATTTGATAAAAGATGGAGTGAAAGAAGAAAGGAAGAAAGAGGTGCCCTAATGGAGGGCTCCGGAATGATTTCGACCACCTGGGGATCTTTAACGTGCACTGGCATCGCACAGCCCGCGGGCGCCTTAGCGTCCCTGTGCTGTGCGATGAAAATTGAAAATTGGTTTTTGGGGAAAGGAAATGGCGCAGCACCTGTATCACATCTCGGCGCACACCTGAACCGCGCCGTAAGGGAAGGGATAAAGGAGGGAGTGACAGAAGAAAGGAAGAAAGAGGTTCCGTAGTGGAGGGCCCCGGAATAATCTCTACCACCTGGGGATCTTTAACGTGCACTAATATCGCACAACACACGGGCGCTTTAGCATCCCTGTGCTGTGCGATGAAAATTGAAAATTGGTTTTTGGGGAAAGGAAATGGCGCAGCACCTGTATCACATCTCGGCGCACACCTGAAGCGCGCCGTAAGGGAAGGGATAAAGGAAGGAGTGAAAGAAGAAAGGAAGAAAGAGGTACCGTAGTGGAGGTCTCCGGAATAATTTCGACCACCAGGGGATCTTTAACGTGCACTGACATCGCACAGCACACTGGCGCTTTAGCGTCCCTGTGCTGTGCGATGAAAATTGGTTTTGGGGAAAAGGAAATGGCGCAGTACCTGTCTCACATCTCGGCGCACACCTTAACCGCGCCGGAAGGGAAGAGATAAAGGATGGAGTGAAAGAACAAAGGAAGAAAGAGGTGCTCTAATGGAGGGCTCCGGAATAATTTCGACCACCTGGGGATCTTTAACGGGCGCTGACATCGCACAGCACACGGGCGCTTTAGCGTCCCTATGCTGTGCGATGAAAATTGAAAATTGGTTTTTGGGGAAAGGAAATGGCGCAGCACCTGTATCACATCCCGGCGCACACCTGAACCGCGCCGTAAGGGAAGGGATAAAGGAGGGATTGAAAGAAGAAAGGAAGAAAGAGGTGCCGTAATGGAGGGCTCCGGAATTATTTCGACCACCTGGGGATCTTTAACGTGCACTGACATCGCACAGCACACGGGCGCTTTAGCGACCCTGTGCTGTGCGATGAAAATTGAAAATAGATTTTTGGGGAAAGGAAATGGCGCAGTACCTGTCTCACATCTTGGCGCACACCTGAACCGCGCCGTAAGGGAAGGGATAAAGGATCGAGTGAAAGAAGAAAGGAAGAGACAGGTGCCGTAGTAGAGGTCTCCGGAATAATTTCGACCACCTGGGGATCACACCTGAACCGAGCCGTAAAGGAAGGGATAAATGAGGGAGTGAAAGAAGAAAAAGATGCTGTAGTGGAGGTCTCCGGAATAATTTCGACCACCTGGGGATCTTTAACGTGCACTGACATCGAACAGCACACGGGCGCTTTAGCGTCCCTATGCTGTGCGATGAAAATTGAAAATTGGTTTTGGGGGAAAGGAAATGGCGCAGCACCTGTCTCACATCTTGGCGCACACCTGAACCGCGCCGTAAGGGAAGGGATAAAGGAGGGAGTGAAAGAAGAAAGGAAGAAAGAGGTGCCGTAGTAGAGGGCTCCGGAATAATATCTACCACCTGGGGATCTTTAAAGTGCACTGACATCGCACAGCACACGGGCGCTTCAGCGTCCCTGTGCTGTGCGATGAAAATTGAAAATTGGTTTTTGGGGAAAGGAAATTGCGCAGTACCTGTCTCACATGTCGGCGCACACCCGAACCGCGCCGTAAGGGAAGGGATAAAGGAGGGAGTGAAAGAAGAAAGGAAGAAAGTGGTGCCCTAATGGAGGGCTCCGGAATAATTTCGACCACCTGGGGATCTTTAACGTGCACTGACATCGCACAGCACACGGGCGCTTTATCGTCCCTATGCCGTGCGATGAAAATATAAAATTGGTTTTTGGGGAAAGGAAATGGCGCAGCACCTGTATCACATCTCGGCGCACACCTTAACCGCACCGTAAGGGAAGGGATAAAGGATGGAGTGAAAGAAGAAAGGAAGAAAGAGGTGCCCTAATGGAGGGCTCCGGAATAATTTCGACCACCTGGGGATCTTTAACGTGCACTGACATCGCACAGCACACGGGCGCTTTATCGTCCCTATGCCGTGCGATGAAAATATAAAATTGGTTTTTGGGGAAAGGAAATGGCGCAGCACCTGTATCACATCTCGGCGCACACCTTAACCGCACCGTAAGGGAAGGGATAAAGGATGGAGTGAAAGAAGAAAGGAAGAAAGAGGTGCCCTAATGGAGGGCTCCGGAATAATTTCGACCAACTGGGGATCTTTAACGTGCACTGACATCGCACAGCACACGGGCGCTTTATCGTCCCTATGCTGTGCGATGAAAATATAAAATTGGTTTTTGGGGAAAGGAAATGGCGCAGCACCTGTATCACATCTCGGCGCACACCTGAAGTGCGCCGTAAGGGAACGGATAAAGGAGGGAGCGAAAGAAGACAGGAAGAAAGAGGTGCCGTAATGGAGGGCTTTGGAATAACTTCGAACACCTGGGTATCTTTAACGTGCACTGACATCGCACAGCACACGGCCGCTTTAGCGTCCCTGTGCTGTGCAATGAAAATTGAAAATTGGTTTGGGGAGAAAGGAAATGGCGCAGTACCTGCCTCACTTCTCGGCGCACACCTGAACCGCGCCGTAAGAGAAGGGATAAAGGAGGGAGTGAAAGAAGAAAGGAAGAAAGAGGTGAAGTAATGGAGGGCTCCGGAATGATTTCGACCACCTGGGGATCTTTAACGTGTATTGACATCGCACAGCACACTGGCGTTTTGCGTCCCTGAGCTGTGCGATGAAAATTGAAAATTGGTTTTTGGGGAAAGGAAATGGCGCAGAACCTCTCTCAGATCTTGGCGCACATCTGAACCGCGCCGTAAGGGAAGGGATAAAGGAGGGAGTGAAAGAAGAAAGGAAGAAAGAGGTGCCGTAGTAGAGGGCTCCGGAATAATCTCTTCCACCTGGGGATCTTTAACGTGCACTGACGTGACACAGCACACGAGCGCTTTAGCATCCCTGTGCTGTGCGATGAAAATTGAAAATTGGTTTTTATGGAAAGGAAATGGCGCAGTACCTGTCTCACATCTCGGCGCACACCTTAACCGCGCCGTAAAGGAAGAGATAAAGGATGGAGTGAAAGACGAAAGGAAGAAAGAGGTGCTCTAATGGAGGGCTCCGCAATTATTTCGACCACCTGGGGATCTTTAATTCGCACTGACATCGCACAGCACACGGGCGCTTTAGCGTCCCTGTGCTGTGCAATGAAAATTGAAAATTGGTTTTGGGGGAAAGGAAATTGCGCAGTACCTGTCTCACATCTCGGCGCGCACCTTAACTGCGCCGTAAAGGAAGGGATAAAGGATGGAGTGAAAGAATAAAGGAAGAAAGGTGCCCTAATGGAGGGCTCCGGAATAATTTCGACCACCTGGGGATCTTTAACATGCGCTGACATCGCACAGCACACGGGCGCTTTAGCGTCCCTGTGCTGTGCAATGAAAATTGAAAATTGGTTTTTGGGGAAAGGAAATTGCGCAGTACCTGTCTCACATCTCGGCGCACACCTTAACTGCGCCGTAAGGGAAGGGATAAAGGATGGAGTGAAAGAAGAAAGGAAGAAAGAGGTGCCCTAATGGAGGGCTCCGCAATAATTTCGACCACCTGGGGATCTTTAACGTGCACTGACATCGCACAGCACTCGGGCGCTTTAGCGTCCCTGTGCTGTGCAATGAAAATTTAAAATTGGTTTTTGGGGAAAGGAAATGGCGCAGTACCTGTCTCACATCTCGGCGCACACCTTAACCGCGCCGTAAAGGAAGGAATAAAGGATGGAGTGAAAGAAGAAAGGAAGAAAGAGGTGCCCTAATGGAGGGCTCCGCAATAATTTCGACCACCTGGGGATCTTTAACGTGCACTGACATCGCACAGCACACGGGCGCTTTAGCGTCCCTGTGCTGTGCAATGAAAATTGAAAATTGGTTTTGGGGGAAAGGAAATTGCGCAGTACCTGTCTCTCATCTCGGCGCACACCTTAACTGCGCCGTAAAGGAAGGGATAAAGGATGGAGTGAAAGAAGAAAGGAAGAAAGAGGTGCCCTAATGGAGGGCTCCGGAATAATTTCGACCACCTGGGGATCTTTAACGTGCGCTGACATCGCACAGCACTCGGGCGCTTTAGCGTCCCTGTGCTGTGCAATAAAAATTTAAAATTGGTTTTTGGGGAAAGAAATGGCGCAGTACCTGTCTCACATCTCGGCGCACACCTTAACCGCACCGTAAAGAAAGGAATAAAGGATGGAGTGAAAGAAGAAAGGAAGAAAGAGGTGCCCTAATGGAGGGCTCCGCAATAATTTCGACCACCTGGGGATCTTTAACGTGCACTGACATCGCACAGCACTCGGGCGCTTTAGCGTCCCTGTGCTGTGCAATGAAAATTGAAAATTGGTTTTTGGGGAAAGGAAATTGCGCAGTACCTGTATCGCATCTCGGCGCACACCTGAACTGCGCCGTAAGGGAACGGATAAATGAGGGAGTGAAAGAAGACAGGATGAAAGAGGTGCCGTAATGGAGGGCTTTGGAATAATTTCGAACACCTGGGTATCTTTAACGTGCACTGACATCGCACAGCACACAAGCGCTTGAGCGTCCCTGTGCTGTGCAATGAAAATTGAAAATTGGTTTTTGGGGAAAGGAAATGGTGCAGTACCTGTCTCACATCTCGGCGCACACCTTAACTGCGCCGTAAGGGAAGGGATAAAGGATGGAGTGAAAGAAGAAAGGAAGAAAGGTGCCCTAATGGAGGGCTCCGGAATAATTTCGACCACCTGGGGATCTTTAACGTGCACTGACATCGCACAGCACACGGGCGCTTTAGCGTCCCTGTGCTGTGCGATGAAAATATAAAATTGGTTTTTGGGGAAAGGAAATGGCGCAGCACCTGTATCACATCCCGGCGCACACCTGAACCGCGCCGTAAGGGAAGGGATAAAGGAGGGAGTGAAAGAAGAAAGGAAGAAAGAGGTGCCGTAATGGAGGGCTCCGGAATTATTTCGACCACCTGTGGATCTTTAACGTGCACTGACGTCGCACAGCACACAGGCGCTTTAGCGACCCTGTGCTGTGCGATGAAAATATAAAATTGGTTTTTGGGGAAAGGAAATGGCGCAGCACCTGTCTAACATCTCGGCGCACACCTTAACCGCGCCGTAAGGGAAGGGATAAAGGATGGAGTGAAAGAAGAAAGGAAGAAAGAGGTGCCGTAATGGAGGGCTCCGGAATGATTTCGACCACCTGGGGATCTCTAACGTGCACTGGCATCGCACAGCCCACGGGCGCCTTGGCGTCCCTGTGCTGTGCGATGAAAATTGAAAATTGGTTTTTGGGGAAAGGAAATGGCGCAGCACCTGTATCACATCTCGGCGCACACCTGAAGCGCGCCGTAAGGGAAGGGATAAAGGAGGGAGTGAAAGAAGAAAGGAAGAAAGAGGTGCCCTAATGGAGGGCTCCGGAATGATTTCGACCACCTGGGGATCTTTAACGTGCACTGGCATCGCACAGCACACGGGCGCTTTAGCGTCCCTGTGCTGTGCAATGAAAATTGCTTTGGGGGAAAGGAAATGGCGCAGTACCTGTCTCACTTCTCGGCGCACACCTGAACCGCGCCGTAAGGGATTTGATAAAAGATGGAGTGAAAGAAGAAAGGAAGAAAGAGGTGCCCTAATGGAGGGCTCCGGAATGATTTCGACCACCTGGGGATCTTTAACGTGCACTGGCATCGCACAGCCCGCGGGCGCCTTAGCGTCCCTGTGCTGTGCGATGAAAATTGAAAATTGGTTTTTGGGGAAAGGAAATGGCGCAGCACCTGTATCACATCTCGGCGCACACCTGAACCGCGCCGTAAGGGAAGGGATAAAGGAGGGAGTGACAGAAGAAAGGAAGAAAGAGGTTCCGTAGTGGAGGGCCCCGGAATAATCTCTACCACCTGGGGATCTTTAACGTGCACTAATATCGCACAACACACGGGCGCTTTAGCATCCCTGTGCTGTGCGATGAAAATTGAAAATTGGTTTTTGGGGAAAGGAAATGGCGCAGCACCTGTATCACATCTCGGCGCACACCTGAAGCGCGCCGTAAGGGAAGGGATAAAGGAAGGAGTGAAAGAAGAAAGGAAGAAAGAGGTACCGTAGTGGAGGTCTCCGGAATAATTTCGACCACCAGGGGATCTTTAACGTGCACTGACATCGCACAGCACACTGGCGCTTTAGCGTCCCTGTGCTGTGCGATGAAAATTGGTTTTGGGGAAAAGGAAATGGCGCAGTACCTGTCTCACATCTCGGCGCACACCTTAACCGCGCCGGAAGGGAAGAGATAAAGGATGGAGTGAAAGAACAAAGGAAGAAAGAGGTGCTCTAATGGAGGGCTCCGGAATAATTTCGACCACCTGGGGATCTTTAACGGGCGCTGACATCGCACAGCACACGGGCGCTTTAGCGTCCCTATGCTGTGCGATGAAAATTGAAAATTGGTTTTTGGGGAAAGGAAATGGCGCAGCACCTGTATCACATCCCGGCGCACACCTGAACCGCGCCGTAAGGGAAGGGATAAAGGAGGGATTGAAAGAAGAAAGGAAGAAAGAGGTGCCGTAATGGAGGGCTCCGGAATTATTTCGACCACCTGGGGATCTTTAACGTGCACTGACATCGCACAGCACACGGGCGCTTTAGCGACCCTGTGCTGTGCGATGAAAATTGAAAATAGATTTTTGGGGAAAGGAAATGGCGCAGTACCTGTCTCACATCTTGGCGCACACCTGAACCGCGCCGTAAGGGAAGGGATAAAGGATGGAGTGAAAGAAGAAAGGAAGAAAGAGGTGCCCTAATGGAGGGCTCCGGAATAATTTCGACCACCTGGGGATCTTTAACGTGCGCTGACATCGCACAGCACTCGGGCGCTTTAGCGTCCCTGTGCTGTGCAATAAAAATTTAAAATTGGTTTTTGGGGAAAGAAATGGCGCAGTACCTGTCTCACATCTCGGCGCACACCTTAACCGCACCGTAAAGAAAGGAATAAAGGATGGAGTGAAAGAAGAAAGGAAGAAAGAGGTGCCCTAATGGAGGGCTCCGCAATAATTTCGACCACCTGGGGATCTTTAACGTGCACTGACATCGCACAGCACTCGGGCGCTTTAGCGTCCCTGTGCTGTGCAATGAAAATTGAAAATTGGTTTTTGGGGAAAGGAAATTGCGCAGTACCTGTATCGCATCTCGGCGCACACCTGAACTGCGCCGTAAGGGAACGGATAAATGAGGGAGTGAAAGAAGACAGGATGAAAGAGGTGCCGTAATGGAGGGCTTTGGAATAATTTCGAACACCTGGGTATCTTTAACGTGCACTGACATCGCACAGCACACAAGCGCTTGAGCGTCCCTGTGCTGTGCAATGAAAATTGAAAATTGGTTTTTGGGGAAAGGAAATGGTGCAGTACCTGTCTCACATCTCGGCGCACACCTTAACTGCGCCGTAAGGGAAGGGATAAAGGATGGAGTGAAAGAAGAAAGGAAGAAAGGTGCCCTAATGGAGGGCTCCGGAATAATTTCGACCACCTGGGGATCTTTAACGTGCACTGACATCGCACAGCACACGGGCGCTTTAGCGTCCCTGTGCTGTGCGATGAAAATATAAAATTGGTTTTTGGGGAAAGGAAATGGCGCAGCACCTGTATCACATCCCGGCGCACACCTGAACCGCGCCGTAAGGGAAGGGATAAAGGAGGGAGTGAAAGAAGAAAGGAAGAAAGAGGTGCCGTAATGGAGGGCTCCGGAATTATTTCGACCACCTGTGGATCTTTAACGTGCACTGACGTCGCACAGCACACAGGCGCTTTAGCGACCCTGTGCTGTGCGATGAAAATATAAAATTGGTTTTTGGGGAAAGGAAATGGCGCAGCACCTGTCTAACATCTCGGCGCACACCTTAACCGCGCCGTAAGGGAAGGGATAAAGGATGGAGTGAAAGAAGAAAGGAAGAAAGAGGTGCCGTAATGGAGGGCTCCGGAATGATTTCGACCACCTGGGGATCTCTAACGTGCACTGGCATCGCACAGCCCACGGGCGCCTTGGCGTCCCTGTGCTGTGCGATGAAAATTGAAAATTGGTTTTTGGGGAAAGGAAATGGCGCAGCACCTGTATCACATCTCGGCGCACACCTGAAGCGCGCCGTAAGGGAAGGGATAAAGGAGGGAGTGAAAGAAGAAAGGAAGAAAGAGGTGCCCTAATGGAGGGCTCCGGAATGATTTCGACCACCTGGGGATCTTTAACGTGCACTGGCATCGCACAGCACACGGGCGCTTTAGCGTCCCTGTGCTGTGCAATGAAAATTGCTTTGGGGGAAAGGAAATGGCGCAGTACCTGTCTCACTTCTCGGCGCACACCTGAACCGCGCCGTAAGGGATTTGATAAAAGAAGGAGTGAAAGAAGAAAGGAAGAAAGAGGTGCCCTAATGGAGGGCTCCGGAATGATTTCGACCACCTGGGGATCTTTAACGTGCACTGGCATCGCACAGCCCGCGGGCGCCTTAGCGTCCCTGTGCTGTGCGATGAAAATTGAAAATTGGTTTTTGGGGAAAGGAAATGGCGCAGCACCTGTATCACATCTCGGCGCACACCTGAACCGCGCCGTAAGGGAAGGGATAAAGGAGGGAGTGACAGAAGAAAGGAAGAAAGAGGTTCCGTAGTGGAGGGCCCCGGAATAATCTCTACCACCTGGGGATCTTTAACGTGCACTAATATCGCACAACACACGGGCGCTTTAGCATCCCTGTGCTGTGCGATGAAAATTGAAAATTGGTTTTTGGGGAAAGGAAATGGCGCAGCACCTGTATCACATCTCGGCGCACACCTGAAGCGCGCCGTAAGGGAAGGGATAAAGGAAGGAGTGAAAGAAGAAAGGAAGAAAGAGGTACCGTAGTGGAGGTCTCCGGAATAATTTCGACCACCAGGGGATCTTTAACGTGCACTGACATCGCACAGCACACTGGCGCTTTAGCGTCCCTGTGCTGTGCGATGAAAATTGGTTTTGGGGAAAAGGAAATGGCGCAGTACCTGTCTCACATCTCGGCGCACACCTTAACCGCGCCGGAAGGGAAGAGATAAAGGATGGAGTGAAAGAACAAAGGAAGAAAGAGGTGCTCTAATGGAGGGCTCCGGAATAATTTCGACCACCTGGGGATCTTTAACGGGCGCTGACATCGCACAGCACACGGGCGCTTTAGCGTCCCTATGCTGTGCGATGAAAATTGAAAATTGGTTTTTGGGGAAAGGAAATGGCGCAGCACCTGTATCACATCCCGGCGCACACCTGAACCGCGCCGTAAGGGAAGGGATAAAGGAGGGATTGAAAGAAGAAAGGAAGAAAGAGGTGCCGTAATGGAGGGCTCCGGAATTATTTCGACCACCTGGGGATCTTTAACGTGCACTGACATCGCACAGCACACGGGCGCTTTAGCGACCCTGTGCTGTGCGATGAAAATTGAAAATAGATTTTTGGGGAAAGGAAATGGCGCAGTACCTGTCTCACATCTTGGCGCACACCTGAACCGCGCCGTAAGGGAAGGGATAAAGGATCGAGTGAAAGAAGAAAGGAAGAGACAGGTGCCGTAGTAGAGGTCTCCGGAATAATTTCGACCACCTGGGGATCACACCTGAACCGAGCCGTAAAGGAAGGGATAAATGAGGGAGTGAAAGAAGAAAAAGATGCTGTAGTGGAGGTCTCCGGAATAATTTCGACCACCTGGGGATCTTTAACGTGCACTGACATCGAACAGCACACGGGCGCTTTAGCGTCCCTATGCTGTGCGATGAAAATTGAAAATTGGTTTTGGGGGAAAGGAAATGGCGCAGCACCTGTCTCACATCTTGGCGCACACCTGAACCGCGCCGTAAGGGAAGGGATAAAGGAGGGAGTGAAAGAAGAAAGGAAGAAAGAGGTGCCGTAGTAGAGGGCTCCGGAATAATATCTACCACCTGGGGATCTTTAAAGTGCACTGACATCGCACAGCACACGGGCGCTTCAGCGTCCCTGTGCTGTGCGATGAAAATTGAAAATTGGTTTTTGGGGAAAGGAAATTGCGCAGTACCTGTCTCACATGTCGGCGCACACCCGAACCGCGCCGTAAGGGAAGGGATAAAGGAGGGAGTGAAAGAAGAAAGGAAGAAAGTGGTGCCCTAATGGAGGGCTCCGGAATAATTTCGACCACCTGGGGATCTTTAACGTGCACTGACATCGCACAGCACACGGGCGCTTTATCGTCCCTATGCCGTGCGATGAAAATATAAAATTGGTTTTTGGGGAAAGGAAATGGCGCAGCACCTGTATCACATCTCGGCGCACACCTTAACCGCACCGTAAGGGAAGGGATAAAGGATGGAGTGAAAGAAGAAAGGAAGAAAGAGGTGCCCTAATGGAGGGCTCCGGAATAATTTCGACCACCTGGGGATCTTTAACGTGCACTGACATCGCACAGCACACGGGCGCTTTATCGTCCCTATGCCGTGCGATGAAAATATAAAATTGGTTTTTGGGGAAAGGAAATGGCGCAGCACCTGTATCACATCTCGGCGCACACCTTAACCGCACCGTAAGGGAAGGGATAAAGGATGGAGTGAAAGAAGAAAGGAAGAAAGAGGTGCCCTAATGGAGGGCTCCGGAATAATTTCGACCAACTGGGGATCTTTAACGTGCACTGACATCGCACAGCACACGGGCGCTTTATCGTCCCTATGCTGTGCGATGAAAATATAAAATTGGTTTTTGGGGAAAGGAAATGGCGCAGCACCTGTATCACATCTCGGCGCACACCTGAAGTGCGCCGTAAGGGAACGGATAAAGGAGGGAGCGAAAGAAGACAGGAAGAAAGAGGTGCCGTAATGGAGGGCTTTGGAATAACTTCGAACACCTGGGTATCTTTAACGTGCACTGACATCGCACAGCACACGGCCGCTTTAGCGTCCCTGTGCTGTGCAATGAAAATTGAAAATTGGTTTGGGGAGAAAGGAAATGGCGCAGTACCTGCCTCACTTCTCGGCGCACACCTGAACCGCGCCGTAAGAGAAGGGATAAAGGAGGGAGTGAAAGAAGAAAGGAAGAAAGAGGTGAAGTAATGGAGGGCTCCGGAATGATTTCGACCACCTGGGGATCTTTAACGTGTATTGACATCGCACAGCACACTGGCGTTTTGCGTCCCTGAGCTGTGCGATGAAAATTGAAAATTGGTTTTTGGGGAAAGGAAATGGCGCAGAACCTCTCTCAGATCTTGGCGCACATCTGAACCGCGCCGTAAGGGAAGGGATAAAGGAGGGAGTGAAAGAAGAAAGGAAGAAAGAGGTGCCGTAGTAGAGGGCTCCGGAATAATCTCTTCCACCTGGGGATCTTTAACGTGCACTGACGTGACACAGCACACGAGCGCTTTAGCATCCCTGTGCTGTGCGATGAAAATTGAAAATTGGTTTTTATGGAAAGGAAATGGCGCAGTACCTGTCTCACATCTCGGCGCACACCTTAACCGCGCCGTAAAGGAAGAGATAAAGGATGGAGTGAAAGACGAAAGGAAGAAAGAGGTGCTCTAATGGAGGGCTCCGCAATTATTTCGACCACCTGGGGATCTTTAATTCGCACTGACATCGCACAGCACACGGGCGCTTTAGCGTCCCTGTGCTGTGCAATGAAAATTGAAAATTGGTTTTGGGGGAAAGGAAATTGCGCAGTACCTGTCTCACATCTCGGCGCACACCTTAACTGCGCCGTAAAGGAAGGGATAAAGGATGGAGTGAAAGAATAAAGGAAGAAAGGTGCCCTAATGGAGGGCTCCGGAATAATTTCGACCACCTGGGGATCTTTAACATGCGCTGACATCGCACAGCACACGGGCGCTTTAGCGTCCCTGTGCTGTGCAATGAAAATTGAAAATTGGTTTTTGGGGAAAGGAAATTGCGCAGTACCTGTCTCACATCTCGGCGCACACCTTAACTGCGCCGTAAGGGAAGGGATAAAGGATGGAGTGAAAGAAGAAAGGAAGAAAGAGGTGCCCTAATGGAGGGCTCCGCAATAATTTCGACCACCTGGGGATCTTTAACGTGCACTGACATCGCACAGCACTCGGGCGCTTTAGCGTCCCTGTGCTGTGCAATGAAAATTTAAAATTGGTTTTTGGGGAAAGGAAATGGCGCAGTACCTGTCTCACATCTCGGCGCACACCTTAACCGCGCCGTAAAGGAAGGAATAAAGGATGGAGTGAAAGAAGAAAGGAAGAAAGAGGTGCCCTAATGGAGGGCTCCGCAATAATTTCGACCACCTGGGGATCTTTAACGTGCACTGACATCGCACAGCACACGGGCGCTTTAGCGTCCCTGTGCTGTGCAATGAAAATTGAAAATTGGTTTTGGGGGAAAGGAAATTGCGCAGTACCTGTCTCTCATCTCGGCGCACACCTTAACTGCGCCGTAAAGGAAGGGATAAAGGATGGAGTGAAAGAAGAAAGGAAGAAAGAGGTGCCCTAATGGAGGGCTCCGGAATAATTTCGACCACCTGGGGATCTTTAACGTGCGCTGACATCGCACAGCACTCGGGCGCTTTAGCGTCCCTGTGCTGTGCAATAAAAATTTAAAATTGGTTTTTGGGGAAAGAAATGGCGCAGTACCTGTCTCACATCTCGGCGCACACCTTAACCGCACCGTAAAGAAAGGAATAAAGGATGGAGTGAAAGAAGAAAGGAAGAAAGAGGTGCCCTAATGGAGGGCTCCGCAATAATTTCGACCACCTGGGGATCTTTAACGTGCACTGACATCGCACAGCACTCGGGCGCTTTAGCGTCCCTGTGCTGTGCAATGAAAATTTAAAATTGGTTTTTGGGGAAAGGAAATGGCGCAGTACCTGTCTCACATCTCGGCGCACACCTTAACCGCGCCGTAAAGGAAGGAATAAAGGATGGAGTGAAAGAAGAAAGGAAGAAAGAGGTGCCCTAATGGGCTCCGGAATAATTTCGACCACCTGGGGATCTTTAACGTACACTGACATTGCACAGCACACGGGCGCTTTAGCGTCCCTGTGCTGTGCAATGAAAATTGAAAATTGGTTTTTGGGGAAAGAAATGGCGCAGTACCTGTCTCACATCTCGGCGCACACCTTAACCGCACCGTAAAGAAAGGAATAAAGGATGGAGTGAAAGAAGAAAGGAAGAAAGAGGTGCCCTAATGGAGGGCTCCGCAATAATTTCGACCACCTGGGGATCTTTAACGTGCACTGACATCGCACAGCACTCGGGCGCTTTAGCGTCCCTGTGCTGTGCAATGAAAATTGAAAATTGGTTTTTGGAAAAAGGAAATGGCGCAGTACCTGTCTCACATCTCGGCGCACACCTTAACTGCGCCGTACGGGAACGGATAAAGGATGGAGTGAAAGAAGAAAGGAAGATAGAGGTGCCCTAATGGAGGGCTCCGGAATAATTTCGACCAGCTGGGGATCTTTAACGTGCACAGATATCGCA
The DNA here is from genome assembly GCF_052857255.1 of Amblyomma americanum. Classification (NCBI taxonomy): domain Eukaryota; kingdom Metazoa; phylum Arthropoda; class Arachnida; order Ixodida; family Ixodidae; genus Amblyomma; species Amblyomma americanum. The sequence goes on along the minus strand of NC_135497.1, from coordinate 423,552,782 downwards.
CAGCACATGGGCGCTTTAGCGTCCCTGTGCTGTGCGATGAAAACTGAAAATTGGTTTTTGGGGAAAGGAAATGGCGCAGTACCTGTCTCACATCTTGGCGCACACCTGAACCGCGCCATAAGGGAAGGGATAAAGGATCGAGTGAAAGAAGGAAGAGGTGCCGTAGCAGAGGGCTCCGGAATAATTTCGCCCACCTGGGGATCTTTAACGTGCACTGACATCGCACAGCACACTGGCGCTTTAGCGTCCCTGTGTTGTGCGATGAAAATTGGTTTTGGGGAAAAGGAAATGGCGCAGTACCTGTATCGCATCTCGTTGCACACCTGAACTGCGCCGTAAGGGAACGGATAAAGGAGGGAGTGAAAGAAGACAGGAAGAAAGAGGTGCCGTAATGGAGGGCTTTGGAATAATTTCGAACACCTGGGTATCTTTAACGTGCACTGACATCGCACAGCACACGGGCGCTTTAGCGTCCCTGAACTGTGCAATGAAAATTGAAAATTGGTTTTTGGGGAAAGGAAATGGCGCAGTGCCTGTCTCACATCTCGGCGCACACCTTAACCGCGCCGTAAAGGAAGGAATAAAGGATAGAGTGAAAGAAGAAAGGAAGAAAGAGGTGCCCTAATGGAGGGCTCCGGAATAATTTCGACCACCTGGGGATCTTTAACGTACACTGACATCGCACAGCACACGGGCGCTTTAGCGTCCCTGTGCTGTGCAATGAAAATTGAAAATTGGTTTTTGGGGAAGGAAATGGCGCAGTACCTGTCTCACATCTCGGCGCACACCTTAACTGCGCCGTAAGGGAAGGGATAAAGGATGGAGTGAAAGAAGAAAGGAAGAAAGAGGTGCCCTAATGGAGGGCTCCGGAATAATTTCGACCACCTGGGGATCTTTAACGTGCACAGATATCGCACAGCACACGGGCGCTTTAGCGTCCCTGTGCTGTGCAATGAAAATTGAAAATTGGTTTTTGGGGAAAGGAAATTGCGCAGTACCTGTATCGCATCTCGGCGCACACCTGAACTGCGCCGTAAGGGAACGGTTAAAGGAGGGAGTGAAAGAAGACAGGATGAAAGAGGTGCCGTAATGGAGGGCTTTGGAATAATTTCGAACACCTGGGTATCTTTAACGTGCACTGACATCGCACAGCACACGGCCGCTTTAGCGTCCCTGTTCTGTGCAATGAAAATTGAAAATTGGTTTGGGGAGAAAGGAAATGGCGCAGTACCTGCCTCACTTCTCGGCGCACACCTGAACCGCGCCGTAAGGGAAGGGATAAAGGAGAGAGTGAAAGAAGAAAGGAAGAAAGAGGTGCCGTAATGGAGGGCTCCGGAATGATTTCGACCACCTGGGGATCTTTAACGTGTATTGACATCGCACAGCACACTGGCGTTTTGCGTCCCTGAGCTGTGCGATGAAAATTGAAAATTGGTTTTTGGGGAAAGGAAATGGCGCAGAACCTCTCTCAGATCTCGGCGCACACCTGAACTGCGGCGTAAGGTAAGGGATAAAGGAGGGAATGACAGAAGAAAGGAAGAAAGAGGTGCCCTAATGGAGGGCTCCGGAATTATTTCGACCACCTGGGGATCTTTACCGCGCACTGACATCGCACAGCACACGGGCGCTTTAGCGTCCCTGTGCTGTGCAATGAAAATTGAAAATTGGTTTTTGGGGAAAGGAAATGGTGCAGTACCTGTCTCACATCTCGGCGCACACCTTAACTGCGCCGTAAGGGAAGGGATAAAGGATGGAGTGAAAGAAGAAAGGAAGAAAGGTGCCCTAAAGGAGGGCTCCGGAATAATTTCGACCACCTTGGGATCTTTAACGTGCACTGACATCGCACAGCACACGGGCGCTTTAGCGTACCTGTGCTGTGCGATGAAAATATAAAATTGGTTTTTGGGGAAAGGAAATGGCGCAGCACCTGTATCACAATACGGCGCACACCTTAACCGCGAGGTAAGGGAAGGGATAAAGTATGGAGTGAAAGAAGAAAGGAAGAAAGAGGTGTCGTAATGGAGGGCTCCGGAATGATTTCGACCACCTGGGGATCTTTAACGTGCACTGGCATCGCACAGCCCACGGGCGCCTTAGCGTCCCTGTGCTGTGCGATGAAAATTGAAAATTGGTTTTTGGGGAAAGGAAATGGCGCAGCACCTGTATCACATCTCGGCGCACACCTTAACCGCACCGTAAGGGAAGGGATAAAGGATGGAGTGAAAGAAAAAAGGAAGAAAGAGGTGCCCTAATGGAGGGCTCCGGAATAGTTTCGACCACCTGGGGATCTTTAACGTGCACTGACATCGCACAGCACACGGGCGCTTTATCCTCCCTATGCTGTGCGATGAAAATATAAAATTGGTTTTTGGGGAAAGGAAATGGCGCAGCACCTGTATCACATCCCGGCGCACACCTGAACCGCGCCGTAAGGGAAGGGATAAAGGAGGGAGTGAAAGTAGAAAGGAAGAAAGAGGTGCCGTAATGGAGGGCTCCGGAATTATTTCGACCACCTGTGGATCTTTAACGTGCACTGACATCGCACAGCACACAGGCGCTTTAGCGACCCTGTGCTGTGCGATGAAAATATAAAATTGGTTTTTGGGGAAAGGAAATGGCGCAGCACCTGTCTAACATCTCGGCGCACACCTTAACCGCGCCGTAAGGGAAGGGATAAAGGTTGGAGTGAAAGAAGAAAGGAAGAAAGAGGTGCCGTAATGGAGGGCTCCGGAATGATTTCGACCACCTGGGGATCTTTAACGTGCACTGGCATCGCGCAGCCCACGGGCGCCTTGGCGTCCCTGTGCTGTGCGATGAAAATTGAAAATTGGTTTTTGGGGAAAGGAAATGGCGCAGCACCTGTATCACATCTCGGCGCACACCTGAACCGCGCCGTAAGGGAAGGGATAAAGGAGGGTGTGAAAGAAGAAAGGAAGAAAGAGGTGCCCTAATGGAGGGCTCCGGAATGATTTCGACCACCTGGGGATCTTTAAAGTGCACTGGCATCGCACAGCACACGGGCGCTTTAGCGTCCCTGTGCTGTGCAATGAAAATTGCTTTGGGGGAAAGGAAATGGCGCAGTACCTGTCTCACTTCTCGGCGCACACCTGAACCGCGCCGTAAGGGAATTGATAAGGGATTGAGTGATAGAAGAAATGAAGAAAGAGGTGCCCTAATGGAGGGCTCCGGAATGATTTCGACCACCTGGGGATCTTTAACGTGCACTGGCATCGCACAGCCCGCGGGCGCCTTAGCGTCCCTGTGCTGTGCGATGAAAATTGAAAATTGGTTTTTATGGAAAGGAAATGGCGCAGTACCTGTCTCACATCTCGGCGCACACCTTAACCGCGCCGTAAAGGAAGAGATAAAGGATGGAGTGAAAGACGAAAGGAAGAAAGAGGTGCTCTAATGGAGGGCTCCGCAATTATTTCGACCACCTGGGGATCTTTAATTCGCACTGACATCGCACAGCACACGGGCGCTTTAGCGTCCCTGTGCTGTGCAATGAAAATTGAAAATTGGTTTTGGGGGAAAGGAAATTGCGCAGTACCTGTCTCACATCTCGGCGCACACCTTAACTGCGCCGTAAAGGAAGGGATAAAGGATGGAGTGAAAGAATAAAGGAAGAAAGGTGCCCTAATGGAGGGCTCCGGAATAATTTCGACCACCTGGGGATCTTTAACATGCGCTGACATCGCACAGCACACGGGCGCTTTAGCGTCCCTGTGCTGTGCAATGAAAATTGAAAATTGGTTTTTGGGGAAAGGAAATTGCGCAGTACCTGTCTCACATCTCGGCGCACACCTTAACTGCGCCGTAAGGGAAGGGATAAAGGATGGAGTGAAAGAAGAAAGGAAGAAAGAGGTGCCCTAATGGAGGGCTCCGCAATAATTTCGACCACCTGGGGATCTTTAACGTGCACTGACATCGCACAGCACTCGGGCGCTTTAGCGTCCCTGTGCTGTGCAATGAAAATTTAAAATTGGTTTTTGGGGAAAGGAAATGGCGCAGTACCTGTCTCACATCTCGGCGCACACCTTAACCGCGCCGTAAAGGAAGGAATAAAGGATGGAGTGAAAGAAGAAAGGAAGAAAGAGGTGCCCTAATGGAGGGCTCCGCAATAATTTCGACCACCTGGGGATCTTTAACGTGCACTGACATCGCACAGCACACGGGCGCTTTAGCGTCCCTGTGCTGTGCAATGAAAATTGAAAATTGGTTTTGGGGGAAAGGAAATTGCGCAGTACCTGTCTCTCATCTCGGCGCACACCTTAACTGCGCCGTAAAGGAAGGGATAAAGGATGGAGTGAAAGAAGAAAGGAAGAAAGAGGTGCCCTAATGGAGGGCTCCGGAATAATTTCGACCACCTGGGGATCTTTAACGTGCGCTGACATCGCACAGCACTCGGGCGCTTTAGCGTCCCTGTGCTGTGCAATAAAAATTTAAAATTGGTTTTTGGGGAAAGAAATGGCGCAGTACCTGTCTCACATCTCGGCGCACACCTTAACCGCACCGTAAAGAAAGGAATAAAGGATGGAGTGAAAGAAGAAAGGAAGAAAGAGGTGCCCTAATGGAGGGCTCCGCAATAATTTCGACCACCTGGGGATCTTTAACGTGCACTGACATCGCACAGCACTCGGGCGCTTTAGCGTCCCTGTGCTGTGCAATGAAAATTTAAAATTGGTTTTTGGGGAAAGGAAATGGCGCAGTACCTGTCTCACATCTCGGCGCACACCTTAACCGCGCCGTAAAGGAAGGAATAAAGGATGGAGTGAAAGAAGAAAGGAAGAAAGAGGTGCCCTAATGGGCTCCGGAATAATTTCGACCACCTGGGGATCTTTAACGTACACTGACATTGCACAGCACACGGGCGCTTTAGCGTCCCTGTGCTGTGCAATGAAAATTGAAAATTGGTTTTTGGGGAAAGAAATGGCGCAGTACCTGTCTCACATCTCGGTGCACACCTTAACCGCACCGTAAAGAAAGGAATAAAGGATGGAGTGAAAGAAGAAAGGAAGAAAGAGGTGCCCTAATGGAGGGCTCCGCAATAATTTCGACCACCTGGGGATCTTTAACGTGCACTGACATCGCACAGCACTCGGGCGCTTTAGCGTCCCTGTGCTGTGCAATGAAAATTGAAAATTGGTTTTTGGAAAAAGGAAATGGCGCAGTACCTGTCTCACATCTCGGCGCACACCTTAACTGCGCCGTACGGGAACGGATAAAGGATGGAGTGAAAGAAGAAAGGAAGATAGAGGTGCCCTAATGGAGGGCTCCGGAATAATTTCGACCAGCTGGGGATCTTTAACGTGCACAGATATCGCACAGCACATGGGCGCTTTAGCGTCCCTGTGCTGTGCGATGAAAACTGAAAATTGGTTTTTGGGGAAAGGAAATGGCGCAGTACCTGTCTCACATCTTGGCGCACACCTGAACCGCGCCATAAGGGAAGGGATAAAGGATCGAGTGAAAGAAGGAAGAGGTGCCGTAGCAGAGGGCTCCGGAATAATTTCGCCCACCTGGGGATCTTTAACGTGCACTGACATCGCACAGCACACTGGCGCTTTAGCGTCCCTGTGTTGTGCGATGAAAATTGGTTTTGGGGAAAAGGAAATGGCGCAGTACCTGTATCGCATCTCGTTGCACACCTGAACTGCGCCGTAAGGGAACGGATAAAGGAGGGAGTGAAAGAAGACAGGAAGAAAGAGGTGCCGTAATGGAGGGCTTTGGAATAATTTCGAACACCTGGGTATCTTTAACGTGCACTGACATCGCACAGCACACGGGCGCTTTAGCGTCCCTGAACTGTGCAATGAAAATTGAAAATTGGTTTTTGGGGAAAGGAAATGGCGCAGTGCCTGTCTCACATCTCGGCGCACACCTTAACCGCGCCGTAAAGGAAGGAATAAAGGATAGAGTGAAAGAAGAAAGGAAGAAAGAGGTGCCCTAATGGAGGGCTCCGGAATAATTTCGACCACCTGGGGATCTTTAACGTACACTGACATCGCACAGCACACGGGCGCTTTAGCGTCCCTGTGCTGTGCAATGAAAATTGAAAATTGGTTTTTGGGGAAGGAAATGGCGCAGTACCTGTCTCACATCTCGGCGCACACCTTAACTGCGCCGTAAGGGAAGGGATAAAGGATGGAGTGAAAGAAGAAAGGAAGAAAGAGGTGCCCTAATGGAGGGCTCCGGAATAATTTCGACCACCTGGGGATCTTTAACGTGCACAGATATCGCACAGCACACGGGCGCTTTAGCGTCCCTGTGCTGTGCAATGAAAATTGAAAATTGGTTTTTGGGGAAAGGAAATTGCGCAGTACCTGTATCGCATCTCGGCGCACACCTGAACTGCGCCGTAAGGGAACGGTTAAAGGAGGGAGTGAAAGAAGACAGGATGAAAGAGGTGCCGTAATGGAGGGCTTTGGAATAATTTCGAACACCTGGGTATCTTTAACGTGCACTGACATCGCACAGCACACGGCCGCTTTAGCGTCCCTGTTCTGTGCAATGAAAATTGAAAATTGGTTTGGGGAGAAAGGAAATGGCGCAGTACCTGCCTCACTTCTCGGCGCACACCTGAACCGCGCCGTAAGGGAAGGGATAAAGGAGAGAGTGAAAGAAGAAAGGAAGAAAGAGGTGCCGTAATGGAGGGCTCCGGAATGATTTCGACCACCTGGGGATCTTTAACGTGTATTGACATCGCACAGCACACTGGCGTTTTGCGTCCCTGAGCTGTGCGATGAAAATTGAAAATTGGTTTTTGGGGAAAGGAAATGGCGCAGAACCTCTCTCAGATCTCGGCGCACACCTGAACTGCGGCGTAAGGTAAGGGATAAAGGAGGGAATGACAGAAGAAAGGAAGAAAGAGGTGCCCTAATGGAGGGCTCCGGAATTATTTCGACCACCTGGGGATCTTTACCGCGCACTGACATCGCACAGCACACGGGCGCTTTAGCGTCCCTGTGCTGTGCAATGAAAATTGAAAATTGGTTTTTGGGGAAAGGAAATGGTGCAGTACCTGTCTCACATCTCGGCGCACACCTTAACTGCGCCGTAAGGGAAGGGATAAAGGATGGAGTGAAAGAAGAAAGGAAGAAAGGTGCCCTAAAGGAGGGCTCCGGAATAATTTCGACCACCTTGGGATCTTTAACGTGCACTGACATCGCACAGCACACGGGCGCTTTAGCGTACCTGTGCTGTGCGATGAAAATATAAAATTGGTTTTTGGGGAAAGGAAATGGCGCAGCACCTGTATCACAATACGGCGCACACCTTAACCGCGAGGTAAGGGAAGGGATAAAGTATGGAGTGAAAGAAGAAAGGAAGAAAGAGGTGTCGTAATGGAGGGCTCCGGAATGATTTCGACCACCTGGGGATCTTTAACGTGCACTGGCATCGCACAGCCCACGGGCGCCTTAGCGTCCCTGTGCTGTGCGATGAAAATTGAAAATTGGTTTTTGGGGAAAGAAATGGCGCAGTACCTGTCTCACATCTCGGTGCACACCTTAACCGCACCGTAAAGAAAGGAATAAAGGATGGAGTGAAAGAAGAAAGGAAGAAAGAGGTGCCCTAATGGAGGGCTCCGCAATAATTTCGACCACCTGGGGATCTTTAACGTGCACTGACATCGCACAGCACTCGGGCGCTTTAGCGTCCCTGTGCTGTGCAATGAAAATTGAAAATTGGTTTTTGGAAAAAGGAAATGGCGCAGTACCTGTCTCACATCTCGGCGCACACCTTAACTGCGCCGTACGGGAACGGATAAAGGATGGAGTGAAAGAAGAAAGGAAGATAGAGGTGCCCTAATGGAGGGCTCCGGAATAATTTCGACCAGCTGGGGATCTTTAACGTGCACAGATATCGCACAGCACATGGGCGCTTTAGCGTCCCTGTGCTGTGCGATGAAAACTGAAAATTGGTTTTTGGGGAAAGGAAATGGCGCAGTACCTGTCTCACATCTTGGCGCACACCTGAACCGCGCCATAAGGGAAGGGATAAAGGATCGAGTGAAAGAAGGAAGAGGTGCCGTAGCAGAGGGCTCCGGAATAATTTCGCCCACCTGGGGATCTTTAACGTGCACTGACATCGCACAGCACACTGGCGCTTTAGCGTCCCTGTGTTGTGCGATGAAAATTGGTTTTGGGGAAAAGGAAATGGCGCAGTACCTGTATCGCATCTCGTTGCACACCTGAACTGCGCCGTAAGGGAACGGATAAAGGAGGGAGTGAAAGAAGACAGGAAGAAAGAGGTGCCGTAATGGAGGGCTTTGGAATAATTTCGAACACCTGGGTATCTTTAACGTGCACTGACATCGCACAGCACACGGGCGCTTTAGCGTCCCTGAACTGTGCAATGAAAATTGAAAATTGGTTTTTGGGGAAAGGAAATGGCGCAGTGCCTGTCTCACATCTCGGCGCACACCTTAACCGCGCCGTAAAGGAAGGAATAAAGGATAGAGTGAAAGAAGAAAGGAAGAAAGAGGTGCCCTAATGGAGGGCTCCGGAATAATTTCGACCACCTGGGGATCTTTAACGTACACTGACATCGCACAGCACACGGGCGCTTTAGCGTCCCTGTGCTGTGCAATGAAAATTGAAAATTGGTTTTTGGGGAAGGAAATGGCGCAGTACCTGTCTCACATCTCGGCGCACACCTTAACTGCGCCGTAAGGGAAGGGATAAAGGATGGAGTGAAAGAAGAAAGGAAGAAAGAGGTGCCCTAATGGAGGGCTCCGGAATAATTTCGACCACCTGGGGATCTTTAACGTGCACAGATATCGCACAGCACACGGGCGCTTTAGCGTCCCTGTGCTGTGCAATGAAAATTGAAAATTGGTTTTTGGGGAAAGGAAATTGCGCAGTACCTGTATCGCATCTCGGCGCACACCTGAACTGCGCCGTAAGGGAACGGTTAAAGGAGGGAGTGAAAGAAGACAGGATGAAAGAGGTGCCGTAATGGAGGGCTTTGGAATAATTTCGAACACCTGGGTATCTTTAACGTGCACTGACATCGCACAGCACACGGCCGCTTTAGCGTCCCTGTTCTGTGCAATGAAAATTGAAAATTGGTTTGGGGAGAAAGGAAATGGCGCAGTACCTGCCTCACTTCTCGGCGCACACCTGAACCGCGCCGTAAGGGAAGGGATAAAGGAGAGAGTGAAAGAAGAAAGGAAGAAAGAGGTGCCGTAATGGAGGGCTCCGGAATGATTTCGACCACCTGGGGATCTTTAACGTGTATTGACATCGCACAGCACACTGGCGTTTTGCGTCCCTGAGCTGTGCGATGAAAATTGAAAATTGGTTTTTGGGGAAAGGAAATGGCGCAGAACCTCTCTCAGATCTCGGCGCACACCTGAACTGCGGCGTAAGGTAAGGGATAAAGGAGGGAATGACAGAAGAAAGGAAGAAAGAGGTGCCCTAATGGAGGGCTCCGGAATTATTTCGACCACCTGGGGATCTTTACCGCGCACTGACATCGCACAGCACACGGGCGCTTTAGCGTCCCTGTGCTGTGCAATGAAAATTGAAAATTGGTTTTTGGGGAAAGGAAATGGTGCAGTACCTGTCTCACATCTCGGCGCACACCTTAACTGCGCCGTAAGGGAAGGGATAAAGGATGGAGTGAAAGAAGAAAGGAAGAAAGGTGCCCTAAAGGAGGGCTCCGGAATAATTTCGACCACCTTGGGATCTTTAACGTGCACTGACATCGCACAGCACACGGGCGCTTTAGCGTACCTGTGCTGTGCGATGAAAATATAAAATTGGTTTTTGGGGAAAGGAAATGGCGCAGCACCTGTATCACAATACGGCGCACACCTTAACCGCGAGGTAAGGGAAGGGATAAAGTATGGAGTGAAAGAAGAAAGGAAGAAAGAGGTGTCGTAATGGAGGGCTCCGGAATGATTTCGACCACCTGGGGATCTTTAACGTGCACTGGCATCGCACAGCCCACGGGCGCCTTAGCGTCCCTGTGCTGTGCGATGAAAATTGAAAATTGGTTTTTGGGGAAAGGAAATGGCGCAGCACCTGTATCACATCTCGGCGCACACCTTAACCGCACCGTAAGGGAAGGGATAAAGGATGGAGTGAAAGAAAAAAGGAAGAAAGAGGTGCCCTAATGGAGGGCTCCGGAATAGTTTCGACCACCTGGGGATCTTTAACGTGCACTGACATCGCACAGCACACGGGCGCTTTATCCTCCCTATGCTGTGCGATGAAAATATAAAATTGGTTTTTGGGGAAAGGAAATGGCGCAGCACCTGTATCACATCCCGGCGCACACCTGAACCGCGCCGTAAGGGAAGGGATAAAGGAGGGAGTGAAAGTAGAAAGGAAGAAAGAGGTGCCGTAATGGAGGGCTCCGGAATTATTTCGACCACCTGTGGATCTTTAACGTGCACTGACATCGCACAGCACACAGGCGCTTTAGCGACCCTGTGCTGTGCGATGAAAATATAAAATTGGTTTTTGGGGAAAGGAAATGGCGCAGCACCTGTCTAACATCTCGGCGCACACCTTAACCGCGCCGTAAGGGAAGGGATAAAGGTTGGAGTGAAAGAAGAAAGGAAGAAAGAGATGCCGTAATGGAGGGCTCCGGAATGATTTCGACCACCTGGGGATCTTTAACGTGCACTGGCATCGCGCAGCCCACGGGCGCCTTGGCGTCCCTGTGCTGTGCGATGAAAATTGAAAATTGGTTTTTGGGGAAAGGAAATGGCGCAGCACCTGTATCACATCTCGGCGCACACCTGAACCGCGCCGTAAGGGAAGGGATAAAGGAGGGTGTGAAAGAAGAAAGGAAGAAAGAGGTGCCCTAATGGAGGGCTCCGGAATGATTTCGACCACCTGGGGATCTTTAAAGTGCACTGGCATCGCACAGCACACGGGCGCTTTAGCGTCCCTGTGCTGTGCAATGAAAATTGCTTTGGGGGAAAGGAAATGGCGCAGTACCTGTCTCACTTCTCGGCGCACACCTGAACCGCGCCGTAAGGGAATTGATAAGGGATTGAGTGATAGAAGAAATGAAGAAAGAGGTGCCCTAATGGAGGGCTCCGGAATGATTTCGACCACCTGGGGATCTTTAACGTGCACTGGCATCGCACAGCCCGCGGGCGCCTTAGCGTCCCTGTGCTGTGCGATGAAAATTGAAAATTGGTTTTTGGGGAAAGGAAATGGCGCAGCACCTGTATCACATCTCGGCGCACACCTGAACCGCGCCGTAAGGGAAGGGATAAAGGAGGGAGTGACAGAAGAAAGGAAGAAGGAGGTTCCGTAGTGGAGGGCCCCGGAATAATCTCTACCACCTGGGGATCTTTAACGTGCACTAATATCGCACAGCACACGGGCGCTTTAGCATCCCTGTGCTGTGCGATGAAAATTGAAAAAAGATTTTTGGGGAAAGGAAATGGCGCAGTACCTGTCTCACATCTTGGCGCACACCTGAACCGCGCCGTAAGGGAAGGGATAAAGGATCGAGTGAAAGAAGAAAGGAAGAGACAGGTGCCGTAGTAGAGGGCTCCGGAATAATTTCGACCACCTGGGGATCACACCTGAACCGCGCCGTAAGGGAAGGGATAAATGAGGGAGTGAAAGAAGAAAAAGATGCTGTAGTGGAGGTCTCCGGAATAATTTCGACCACCTGGGGATCTTTAACGTGCACTGACATCGAACAGCACACGGGCGCTTTAGCGTCCCTATGCTGTGCGATGAAAATTGAAAATTGGTTTTGGGGGAAAGGAAATGGCGCAGCACCTGTCTCACATCTCGGCGCACATCTGAACCGCGCCGTAAGGGAAGGGATAAAGGAGGGAGTGAAAGAAGAAAGGAAGAAAGAGGTGCCGTAGTAGAGGGCTCCGGAATAATATCTACCACCTGGGGATCTTTAAAGTGCACTGACATCGCACAGCACACGGGCGCTTCAGCGTCCCTGTGCTGTGCGATGAAAATTGAAAATTGGTTTTTGGGGAAAGGAAATTGCGCAGTACCTGTCTCACATGTCGGCGCACACCCGAACCGCGCGGTAAGGGAAGGAAGGGATAAAGGAAGGAGTGAAAGAAGAAAGGAAGAAAGAGGTGCCGTAATGGAGGGCTGCGGAATAATTTCGACCACCTGGGGATCTTTAATGTGCACTGACATCGCACAGCACACAGGCGCCTTTTGCGTTTCGCCTCCATCGAAACGCGGCCGCCGCGGTCGGGTCGAACCCGGGTACTCCGGATCATTAGCCGAGCGCGCTAACCACTGAGCCTCCTCGGCGGGTACAAAATGTATGGTGGGGCAGCCAGAAAAAGAATGTAAACCAATATGCCCCTGCCTGTGCCACTAAGTATAACAGGCAGTATGAACTCCAACTCTCTCTTTTTGATTCAGGGCTTGCTTACGATAAAACGGTAATAAAACAGTTGAAGAAAAAGAAACTATCGCTGCTCGCAGTGTCATTGCTAAAAAGAAAAGCCATGTGCAGAGTGACGCAAGCGGGCCAGCGCCAGAGTCGGCAAAGTGGCACCTCGACGCTCGAGGAGCTGCGGGTTTGACAAAACTAGCTACCTGCGTGTACTACCCGTTGCCGCAATCGTGGGAACCGGGCCTGGAACTGTCGCTATCAGCGTGTTCGCGAACCACTGCGCCGCGCGGTATTTATTATTCGTCACCGTATAAACCAACAACTTGGTGACAGCATCGGCTCCCTCTGGGCGCCCCGTGAGCCCACTTCACGGCTCGAGGGCTGCGTGCCTAGTCCTAGACGAGACCATGGAACCACTGATATATGGCAGTAAAAGGCAGCGCGATTCGCACCCAGTCTCCACAAATAAAATACATAAAATGGCGCTTGGCCTCTCTGAAATTGTGTTTGGGGAGGCTGCCTTTCGATCGACCAAATTGATGTTGTGGTTTTTCCACTCTCCCTCATAGACCTTGCCCCGGGATGGCGGCGTGTAAACAACATCGATTGATGTGCCGAACACGATCTTCCTGTCGTACCTATGGCTGCGGAAAAGGGGCTATTGTTCTGCTACTCCAGACGACCATTACATACGTGTTGCCTGGCCCGGCGAACTCTCGCATCGATTCTGGTGTAGCGGGTGCAGGGTAGAGGGCGTGACGCGCGGTCGCTCCTCTAGGCGGCCACGTTGAACCAACAATACAGAGGGGGTGTTGGTTGAACACGGCCAGTTGCGCAAGGCCTCCGCCGCTGGCGACCCGTCAGAGGTCAAAGATTGAGGCTTCACACATACCTCGGGGTTTTCAGCTTTGCTAGCGAAGTATTGCTTTTGCGCTAAAAAGTCGCAACAGAGCGCCAAATGTTTTTTTCTTAATTTTTTTCCCCGATGCCTTGTTTCATGTCGGCAGGAAAATTACGAGGTGCTCAAGCGGTAAAAAAAGAAGTCAGGTGGGAGGGGCGGCAAAAATGTTTAGAAGAGCTATTTATTATTCCCTGTACACCAAATTAGCAATATCCGCCGTGGTGGCTAAGGCACTGAAGAAAAAAAAAGCCGTGGTGACTCAGTGGTTATGGCGCTCGGCTGCTGACCCTAAAGACGCGGGTTCGATCCCGGCCGCTGCGGTTGAATTTCGATGGAGGCGAAATGGTTCAGACGTCCGCCGATATATGAGACAGATACTGCGCCATTTCCTTTCCCCAAAAACCAATTTTCAATTTTCCAATTCTAGAGGCCCGTGTATACTGTGCGGTGTCAATATACGTTAGAGAACCCCAGGTGGTCTAAATTTGCGGAGCCCTTCACTACGGCGTCCCTCGTAGCCTGAGTCACCTGGGACGTTAAACCCCCATAAACCAAATTAGCGGGTTTTTTTCCCGACAAATCTGAGGTGGCCTAGCTCCACACCGTGTGAGAGTCACTTAATTATCTTTATCAGCGCGACATCCGCATGGCGGTCCAGCGTCTACGGCCGCCCGCCCCGCCACCAGGAAGGCGATAATCACCCCGCAAACTGGCGCCATCCGTCCGACGCCGGTGATTATCTGCTTTCTGGTGGCTTTAGCGCAGCAGCAGCACAGGCCGCTCCCGGCCGGGCGTCGCTGACACACGCACGCCGCCATGGGACGTGTGGGTGTGGCTGCTTGCGCTCTTCCGCCAACCGGTTGCGGTTTAACGCGCTCTGAGAGCCGGAATAGAATATTTTTTTGGAATACTCACCACTTCTGCGAATATTCGTACGAAACGAATAATCGTGCAGAACAGCAAGGCCCTATAGCGGCGGCGCTGCGGCACGATTATATGTATAACCTACGGAGTTATCGCCATAGCTGTAATCTCCATTAAAGGGTATAGGCAACACGAAGCCAGCATATTAACCCTGTGACCGCCATGTTATATGCATAGCAGTGGCGTAGCCAGAAGTTTTGTTCGAGGGGGGGTGGGGGGGGGGGGGGGGGGCTCATGTTGCAGCCCGGCTTCCTCATTCAATTTGTGGAGGGATCAAACGCAACAATAATAACTGCATTGCCATTGAGAATGCCATTGTGTATTAGATAACGCTATGCACTGTCTAGACAAGTGAAATATGTATTTTTTTTAATTGAAAGAATGTATTCGTATGTCTTAAAAATCGTGGCAGACATGATTACAAGACAAACTGAGCAGGGGACAAGACACGGGAGAGAAGCAAGCAGGACTCGTCCTGTTTGCTTCTCTCCTGTGTCTTGTCCCCTGCTCAGTCTTACGTCTTGTAATCATGTCATACCAACTGTCCCCTTGTGGTTCACCCGTGGCAGACATAACTGACAGCAATGCTTCCATGTTTTTGCGTATTTATTTAGCAAAGAAAATATCACACCAAGTCTAGAACTACATCGATCTGGAACCAGCAAACCAGTGCATGCCGCTGATATGAAAAGCGTAAAGGTCATGAAATTAGCAAGTAGAGGACAAATGTTTTAATGAATTTTTTGCATATGCAACGGCCAGGGAAAAATCTCAACAATGACGCTGTCCTTTGCTCCAGTGTACTGTGCAGCAGTCATGTATTCGAGTAATTGCACTGAAATTTCAGTCGCCATCGATAGGCCCTTGAGAAAGTTTGTGCTAGGATGGGGCCCCCCTTGCGTTACATGACTCCAGGTGCATGGGCGTTGCAAGTAAATCCAACCCGAGTTAGCAATGTTCGCGCCAAAATGTCCTTTCTAGTCTGAAAAAGACACTGTAGGTGACAAAATCCAGAATGACTCCCGGCGCCGGTGGTTGTTTCGGTCAGGGGTGCGTGACCGTTCGAAAAAATTTCGGGGGAAGGAGGAGGGGCTGAAGCCCCATAAGCCCCCCTGGTTACGCCTCTGATGTATAGTACAGTTACCTTTTCCTGCCAGTTCCGATAGCAAATTATATGCCGCCACCTCTCAGTAGATGAGAGGGGCGAGATCTATATATGAGCCGTGGCTGTGGCTACCTCGCAATCTTCATGTATGGGCATTATAAACGCCGCGACTCGAATGGATCGCGCAGAGAGATCGCGGCAACGTGCGGCGCACTGCGCACAGTCGGCATGGGCCTTTTGGAACAATCGTCGAAGAAAGTACAGCGTGCCTTATTGAAACATCGCACCAATTATTCGAAAACTCTTCGAAATCTTGACAACTTATTTGATTTGTTTCATGAAGCGAATAGTAGAATACACGATTCGCAATTCGAAAGTATCGAATGCTCGAACACGCGCCTCTAGAATTACACAGTTTTGAAAACATATATAAAACTCTTCTGGCCAATACTAACTGCGAGCTACAAATGTCTACTTACAACCTCTAATTACAACAGTGTAAAAGTTAACTGTAATAAATTTTAGTTCACAAACGGGCGAGGAAGTAATTGTATTCTTAGATTCTCTTCCAGGAATTTTTATCCCTGCCCACAGCAACAATTAGGGGACCAACGAGCAGCCCACCAAAAGCAGACATCCTGGGGCCAGACGTCCGCAGCGTCCTCTGTATATTAAATAATTTAATTTCGATAGTCAGCCCAGCGCGGAAGCAGTTATCATTCACTACTACATTTTTGTTTTTTACCTATTCCTTTTGAATCCCATCCCCCTTAACTGCCCTTATCTCCCATTATCTGCAACTGATTTTTAATTAATTTTTGTACTTTCTGGTATGCAAAATTCTTATTACTCTTTTCGAGCGCTCTTTTTTATTTTTTATTGGATTAAGCCCGTTATAATTAAGTGGCATGAGCCGGGACGCTTTATCTTTAATTCTTTTTAATAAGTCCCACCTCTGTAAACAAAAACTAAACCATACTACGCGTCTAACTAGGTCTCTCATTTCCTCCACGGTTGGCGTCACTATGTCTGAGAAGCCGTTCTCTTAACTCAGAGTTCATTTTTTATACTCTCTGACGGAACACACGGAAATTTATCGGGTGTTTCAGCGAACAAAATTCCTCAAAGTGGGCCGTTTAAAATACAAATATTTTCAGGAACACACTCTCAGCCGTGGCGGACGCCAGTTGCTTAAATAACCATACTCATTAGCTAGGCAATTAAGGTGCTGTTTAACTTTTAATTACCAAGGTCTGATGGTTAGTGCCACTGGCGAGTTTGTTGTCACTGACAAGGCAATGCCAAATCAGTTTTTAAAAGGAAGAAAAAGTATTCTCTAAAGCTCTGCAACGCAAGAAAATCCGGTGACCACCCCCTCCCCTCAGGCCGAATCTGCGCGCACGAGACGCGTAGGAAGCGCAGTGTTTTAACGCAATGTTGATGATATGCTGCAGTGCCTAAGGCGCCAAATTCAAACTGCCTGCGCTTTTGCACCGCGTCATGCGCATTTAACGCGACAGAAAATCCGGCGTCGGCGTTGTGAGCGAAAAATCATGCGTCCCCATAGAGCAACCTAGGAGGCAGGTGGGCCACCCAGGTCACGTGACCTTGCTCCGTCATCACAACCTGCCCACCGTGGCAGTTAAATTAATGATTGGTCGCTCGGGAAGAGCAACCTAGGTCTCCCGAGCCCCAGCGCTGGGGGCACCTGCCATCGCAGGGCAGTGGCGCATCGCTTAACCGCTATACACCACTGCGCCAGGAGGGTTATGGTGACTCCCAGGGATCTACGAATGTTAAGTAGGGGATGACCTTCCGCATATATGGGAATGAACCCATCAACGCTATCGCCTCATACCCTTTAAGGCGGAACTTATTTGTGCCCTCTCCAATTTTTTACTTGGTCGCTTGGTGCAAGTAGGAGGATAGTCATCGGCAATAACATGGTCGTTATTGCACACGTCGATAATCAGTTTTGTTCGCTGAAACGCGCAATGTATAACAGTCGGTTCGAACAAAAATCCTTGTGGAAATGGCTGGAAGATGCACGTCCATAGCGTGTGTCGAAACAGTTTAGTTGTTTCCCCACACCCGCGTTCCGTAAACTTCTGTTGACAATAGCACATTTACGGGCCTGTTATAGCGTGCATGAACCAGAAACGAGTATGTGCTAAAAGATTAATGCTTTGTTAAAATAGCGCCCGGTCAGCTTGTTGTCCATGTACGGAAGAAACCTTTCGTCGACAGGGAGAACAGGTCGTCGTACTACGGTGAACCATGACCCAGACCATGCAGGTCTCAGACCGCATAGGCCCATTCGACGGCTTTGACTTGAGCGTCTGGGTCTCAGCTGGCCTTTACAGAAACCATGAGCCAGGTGAGGGAGCAGTGTTGAAGCTTCCGCTTGCGGTAACTCCGCGAGAGTGAGGGGAGGAGGTGCACACAGCCTCGCACGAGTAGGACATCAGTTGAGTTCTCTGGTTTTGTCTTTCATTTCTACTTCCGCAGGAACAAACAACCAGGGTCTGTTCACTTTCGACTGCAAACGCTCCAGCCATCCAAGAAAGAGAGAGAGAGAAAAAAAGTACTCACAAGGACAGTTTTAGTAAAACCATTATTTCCTTTAGTCCCTCCGGAACGCGGCAGTGTTGTGTTCTGCCCCACGTGTTGCCTGCTGCCAAGGTAATTGTCTCTTAAGATGCCGAGGGGCGGAAATTCTTAAACTGTGCGCTTGGGATTTTGGAAAACGCAGTGTGCAGAATTTCGTGCCTTTTGGACTGCTTTTTAGTTCACCAGTGCTCATTTCGCAATTTTTTTTTCTCTGCATAACAAAAACCAATGTAGCCAATCTTTGGTTCACTTCCAATGCACATGTGGTAGGCCATGCCAGCTAAATACCAAGTTTTTGTGATGACATAAGCTAGGGGTCACTAAAAAACAAAATGTCACGCTTTGCCCCACACTCACCTATTGCGAGCTTCCTTTCGTCACAATCAATTTTAATTTTCATATTTCCCGACTCGACGTCGGCACGAATCCGCTGCCGCAGTGCGCCTATGGCCTTTATCGCCTAAAAGGAATAAACTCTGCTGCTTTGCCTTTCACGCAAAGTAAAGTTCGGCAGAAGCCCCGCCAAGCACTTGCGTGGAAAACGGACCTTGGAAACGCGGATTGTGATTGTGGCGTTTTTAAGTCCCGAAGCGACTCAGGACATGGGGGACACTGTAGTGGAGGGCTCCTGATTAAATCACGCCATAGGAAACATTGGTTGCGCTTTCTAGGCAATCACATGTAAGAAGACAGGACAGGCGCCTGTCCTGTCTTCTTACATGTGATTGTCTAGAAAGCGCAACCAATGTTTCCTATTGCAATGAACCAACTTGCCCAACAACGCATCCTGCTAAATCACGCCGCTTGGGCTTCTTTAGCGTGCAGTGACATCGCACAGTACACGGGCGTTTCTTTATTTACATCGAAATACGGCCGCCGCGGCCGGTACCGAACCCGCGACCTTGGGATTAGAGCTTTAATTGTAAAGCAGTTGAAAAACATCTTTACAGTAAGGAGAGAAGGAAAAGTTCTGGGACGCAGTGTTTGAAATGTACAGTATTGTGCATCTTTATAGTGAAGACTTCAAAAATTTTTCTCCCCTCAACCGCTGGCTCGTTTGCGGTAAAACTGAGCATAGAGCTTGCGTATTGTGATAGCTTTTGTCTCGTGGCAAGTTTTACAACGATACTTACTTGATTCAACAGCAAAGGATGCAACTCTGCAATCGTCTGCGCCGAGATCGACGAACTGAAAGCCGCAAGCGCCGGATCGCCGCGAAGGGCGGCAGTGGCGTCATCAAAGGACCTGCGCAGCTTGTAATGCTGACCTCGGAAACCTTCACGTCATGGCGCTTTCCTCTGCAAACAACAGATGGCGCCACTAATGCCTTTAGGCTAGAGTCACTGGAAAAAATTTCAGAGTACCGCAAAGGTCGGGATTTGACTGGCAACACTGAGCGGCCACCGCCATATACCTTCCAAGCCGACTGCGTCGCAGGAAGGCCGCCGTGTTGGAAGAGCTCGATATTCGGTGAAACATCGGGTCGAGTGTCGACTGAAGTACAAATACTTTGTGCCCGGAGATGATGGTTGCTAAGAACGAATAGAAAATGTTATTTTGTGCGAAGTAATGCAGCTTGTGCTTTTGGGCACGAACATCGTGGACCGCCGTCGGCTTGTTTTCAGTGTTTCCAAGGAGGACGAAACAAAAAACCTGATAGTGTCAGAGGCACGTACGCTCATTGTATAATTTCACAAGCTAAATCGGATACATTTTATTTAGTTCGTAATCGGATACCGCGCGTTCTCGGCTCTGCCGTACGACTTTGCCCGCCGTATGCAGGACACACTGTGACTGCCGTGTGCGCACCGGTGTTTGGCCGTGATCGTAAGCCGATCTGTGCACAGCAGGCGTAAAAACCAACTTCGATGGCCATTTTGCGCAATACATCTTGTGGAAGGCCAATATGAGTCATTTGCGTGATTACAGCAGCCTCTGTACACTGATAAGTGAGAGTTTGCTATTGCGATTTATGAACGCGGCTGTCTAGTGCGTTCATAAGCGGCTGCTCTTCCGAGCTTATTTATGACTGCTTTTATTGACAGCGATCGTCGCGGTCTGCGAAAAACAAACGCCATGGGTCTATGTGACTCGAGGCGAGAGCGCGCTCACGTGCGCGGAGAAATCATGTGAGTACTTGGCGCACGTGAGGACGCGGAATTGTCGTGTGACAAGTGTGCCTTCGCGTGCCACGAGCACGGAATAATCGCGTGTGCTGAGCAACAAACGCGTACACGTGTACCCGCGTCAAGTGTGCAAGGCGCGAACGATCCCTGCAATGAACTCCTATTTTCGTAGCATCGCTAACATCGCGTGCACTTCGCTTAAATATCTTCTTAAACAGTGCCGAAAAGCACAAGCAAGGTGTACTTACCTCGCACACGCGGGTGTTTTGTGTAGGCTTGAAGTTCTCCCTGCCGATTCTGTGTAACCACGCAGAACGACGCTCGCGGTCATTTATCAAGGTCGGAATCGATAAAAAAGTCTTTCCAGACTCGATTCGTTTGCTGCATTCGAAGGCGTAACAGCAGCCAGGCATGATTTTCTTGCAGTCAAACGCGAGGGCGACAATCGGAACACAAGAAACCTGCGCTGCCTGCGCTCTAACTCAACCGGCCCGCCCGGCGCTTGGAAGGTATATGGCACCCCAAAGTCACGTGGTGCGGTTGGGCCAATGAACGCGTCGGCGGCGAGGGGCAAACGAATGCGATACTCTGAAATTTTTTTTCCAGTGACTCTACTTTAGTCGAAAACTCTGAGTTGGCGGCTTTTGGTTCGTCGATTTCGAGGCAGACGATTACGGGTTTGCATCGTGTGCTACTGAACCGGGTAATTGCTGTTGACAAACTTACTACGAGGAAAAAGTTACCGCAATACCCAAGTTATGTGCACAGTTTCAGCTTTGACGAGCCAGCGTTGAGGCAAGAAAAATTTTAAGTCTTCACAATAAAGATGCACAGTTATGTTGTTTTACAGTTATGATTCGTTCATTAAACTAGTGAGAACCTAATTTAATGAGAACTCTATTAAAACAACTTTTGTTTGAAACATTAAGCAACTGATCTCCACTAGGGGACTGGATGGCGCATCGGGTGCCCGAAAGTGAAGCAACCGGAAGTAAGCGGCCTTGTCCCGGAAGTCAGCCTTTGGCAGTGCACGAAATCAGGCCTCAGCACGGTATTTCAGTTTCAATTTTCGCTTCCCACTTACCATTTCGTCTTTTCACCGTTCTCGTGTTTTTCCACGACGATGCCTACCTGTTGCGCCGTCAACTGCATGAGGAGATCAGCAAAGTCTTCGGGAAAGACGTTTCAACAATGAGACTCCAATGCATCGCAATGGGACGACACTGGCAGACGACAGGACGTCGCTACACACAGCTGGTACGGAGCCTCGTCTGCTCCGCTCTCTGTTGTCCCGTTGCGCTAGCTTCGCCAACTCTGCTCTTTGTTGCGATGCACATTATCGCGCTCAAGCCAAAGTTACACATCAGTGGGGGATAAATTGAAGAAAGAATAGGTGGACAACGTCACCAGGCAGCCGACTTTGCAGTGACAATTTTACCGAAT
This sequence comes from Amblyomma americanum, assembly GCF_052857255.1. NCBI lineage: Eukaryota > Metazoa > Arthropoda > Arachnida > Ixodida > Ixodidae > Amblyomma > Amblyomma americanum. The sequence continues at coordinate 423,531,328 of NC_135497.1, read as the reverse complement.
TATGTTCAGACCGAACCCGAGGGAGAGGCTACTATCTGGTGAGGTGCCGATGGTTTTCTGCTGGTTCACGTTAGCGCATCCAAAAGGTATGGTACTGCTTTTTCGACAGAGTGTATCAAGTACTGTTTCGTACTGCAGCAAATTATGCCTGAATGGGCCTTTATTCGTGCTTCTTGGTGCAGTTGACTTCAAAAAGCGCTTGTCACTGGCGCTGCACCATTCGTCTTTCTGGTCAGTCGTTTCTCCCGCGCGGTGCAGCTGAAACATGGATGTTCTGTGGAGTTGTGTTTATATATCGTCTGCTAATACGTCAGCGATACTTTTGGCAGTTTTCTCTATGTGATCGCGACGATGAGTGAAATAGAGACTGCAAGCACAAGCTCCAGCCCGAGTGGAATCGTTTGTATAAAGAGCCGATGAAGACCGGCAAGGACACTTCGCACCGAGTCAGGTATACATATGCCAGCCAACGGTCCAAGTTGTCACCGTTTTCGGCGTGACTGTTTCGCAAATGGGATATTGCACTCCACCCTGCTAATGAGATGTTATAGCCGCACTCAGCCATGCGCGAGCGACCTTTCGAGGAGAGTTTCATCGAACGTCCCCTCCACCCATGTACACGGGGCGATGAAAACAATTGGGAACAGAGTGGAGCCTATATATGCGCTCCGCCGTTCGCATTCCTTTTCATCACGCTTTTACTTCGGTGGTAGAAAAAGGACGCTAGAGTTGTCCGTGATGCATTCTAGGACGACTCATTACTTTTTAACCACCCAGGTAAAAGCGCGATCAAAAAGGTTGGAGGACTCCTGTGCTGCGCTTATGAGTGACGTGACAGCGTACGCCGTTTGGCATGTCATGTGATGCAGATGCGACTGTGCAATTTTTTTACAAGATTATTTTATTAGGGCGATGACATACACCGATACTTGGCATCAGCAAGCACTGGCTTTCCATTTTGAGCAGTTTGACATCTTTGAACGCCTTTTTCATTTTTTTCTCAATTGTTTCACTTGATTGATCAATCACATACTCTAATTAGCATAATAAAGCATTGGCTTTTAATTTTGAGCATTTTGACCGCGCTGAGCCCCCTTTTTAATTTTTCATTCCTTTATTAATCAACACATTAATTACAATGATTTCATTAACTCGTCATCGCCTATCACACACCAGTCAATCATCACTCACTTGAACCAGAAATTATCATGATACAATTTTCTTCACGCAGCCCCCGATTATTTCCGACACGCGGTGCCGACTACGCCGACGGCTTTTCGGCTACAGGAAGAGCGCTCCTGACAAGGTTGGGTCGCGACCCAAAGGGGCATCTCGATCGATCCGCCGATATACCCGACGAGATCCGTAAAACCCTGCAGGTCAATCCAATTCCGAAAAACATGGACCCAAATCTCCACGCGGCCAGGAGACAGGCGCGGGCAGATTATGTGGAGAGGCACTTAGCCAAATTAGAAAACAGTCTCCACGGATGCAGCCATGTATCCATGGAATAGATGCGAAAGCTTCTACAAGACAGCTTCGGCATGGTAGTTGATAACGCAGGCAATCTAATCACCTGCGCAACTACACGTAGCGTCAGGATAGCGGAGGAGGTCGCTGTTGCGCTGGCAGCGGCTGAGGGCTATCGAAAAGACGTATCATTGGTCACTTAACGGACTCAAAAGAGACATGCAGAAACTATACGAAAGGTAGAATCTGCAGGGCTGCCTTAGCTATCCTCCGCGAAGCAGTGCACCTCAGAAAAACAGCAACCCACAAATTAATCTGGATTCCGGCACACACAGGGATAGAAGGAAACGAAAGGGCAGACAGCTTGGCTCGAGAGATCACGTACCGAGCCGAGAGGCCATACGCCCTGGGACAGCACTTCACCGCGGAGATCGGATTTTCAGAATACCTAAACTACCAAAGAGCCAGGAGAATTGGATACTCCCCACCACATAAGGGCCTAGCACAACAGGAAGCAGCTAGTTGGCGGAGGCTGCAAACGGGAACATTCTTTAACCTACATATACTTAGCAAGATGTATCCTACACAGTATAGGAACACATGCCCGAGGTGCGGGGCAACCCCCACGCTTTACCATATAACCTGGGAGTGTAAGCGAAACTACACGTTCCGCCAACACAAAACCCCGAGTGCGGAGCAGTGGGAGGCCGGCTCACTAGCTGCGAGCTCGCCGCCCAAAGGGCAATGGTGCAGCACGCAAGCGAAGCAGCGTGACTCAGTGGAGCCCTGGACTAGGGGCCCAACCCTGCTTTGAAGGTCGAGAGTCTGCAGCGATGCAGACGAAGACCGAACGCTAAACCCTTAATGGACCAAATAAAGTTTTTCTCTCTCTCTCTCTCTCGACCGAATGAGCTGCATAAGCGCTCAAAAGAGATTCGAACAGAGGAGCGCGTAGGCGCCGCGTTGTTCGCGTTTATTCCTATCGCGATAGTACGTGGTAAACGGGGAGGTGATGAATATTCCGAGGGAATATGTGCGGCTGACAAACTAATCCCGCTCCCGCCTATCGCTCGAAGAAATTTCTGGGAGAATGAGCTAAGCTTCGACGGAGTGCCGGCTCTCCGAAATAATCGCGCGAATCGGTTGCTCGACGCCGCGGATCTCGGTGCATGCCCCCCCCCCCCCCCCCCCCCCATTTCCCGCCACTCTTCGCGCGCGGCTGACGATATCTTGCATGCGGTTGCCTTTGAGGGGCGGTTGCCTCAAGTGCTTTCGCACGTCCTACTCGGTTTAACTACGTTAAAACCATACCGTTTTTTTTTTTTGCATTTTAAACATTTTGTTGCTACATGAGTTACTTTGTTTTGGTTTTCTTCGCCATAAACTCACGTGTGCACCTATAGGAACTGCAAATTACTAGCCTATAACACTCTCATAAAAAAGTACAGCGACGTGCTGTGCGGTTTATTTATAATAGATACAGAACTGATTCCCCACCTTTATTAATGACGGCAAATAATATCACACCACTTCATGTGAGACGCAACATTCTCCGCCCACCCTAGCTCCACCAATAAGTCATTCACGGCAAACTAGGCACTTCTCCCGCCCCCTATATAGTTTTCTGAAACGCGTCCAACTCGTCATCGCCACGATCACAGGTCGACGCTATACTTCACGAAAAATAACGCTTTTAAGTTTTCTTTTTTTCCCGACTGTAATGCTCTACCTGAGAGTGTGATATCCGCTGGTGACTTTCTGAGGGCACTTCGTGATGTATTTTAGATACTGCATATAGGCGTATTCTTCCTTTTTTTTACCAGTCATTGATTCCTCTTGTATGTTATACCTGTGTGTCCTCCCTGCTTGGACCTAAGCAAAAGGTCTGCAGTATGCGTAAATAAAAAAATACAGTGCAGTAGCATTCTGAAGAATACACAAACTAGCTCAGCTGTCCGCCCCATTGAAGCAGATGTTTTGTCATCGCTACATGAGTGATGCATATAAATACTGCACCAATCATTTTGTTTTCAACACAACCATCAAAAGAGCGGTTTATCTGTTGCCGGATGCCGTTTTTGCAAGGAACGCATTCCCTGAAAGATCGGAATCCAGTTGCGCAAAGAAAAACTGAAAGCGCAAATGATGCGGAGATTAACATTTTTCGACGGCGTTTCACACTCCTCAAAGCTATAAATTGTTGCTCGGTGCGTCACTTTCCCAGAAAAAATAAAACGCGCTTCATCTAGCTCCTTTGAGCATAAGTGAAGCTGGACTAGGGGTTAAGGGCAGCCCGTTCCACCCGTTTGCGCCCCATGTTTCTAGCCGATCGTGGTTTTAGCTAGTTCCTCTTCTATAGCCCTGACTGCACAGTTGACTGGTCTTAACCTAGATGTGTGCCATACCGAACTGCTCGAAAACTTTAATTTTTGCCTGCTCGTACCTGCAGGACGACGCAAATCTACGCACTTCCGCCTTTCAGAGGACTGAAGCAAAAAGAATTGAATTCGATAAGTTTATCCCATTTCTATGGTAAATGTCATTTCTTGGTCCCATTTACGTTCACATTAACATTTCTTGGTCCCATTAACCATTGCAGGGTCGCTTTAATAATACCCATGGGGTGTCAACTTAATGTCACTGTTTACGGTCGCGCAGTTAAATTTAACTGTGATATAATACGCGATCGAATGAGTTTCACTAACTTCCTGGCATTCAACATCGCACGTGTCATCTCGACGGCAAATCCCCAACACAACGCAAAAAGGTGCAGTAACATAGGAAACTACAAAGGAAACGTTGCGCCTTAATCATTTTCTATACTCAACATATTTTGATATGCTAAATATAAATGCGGCGTTACTGCAGACAGCCTCCCCCCCATGCCTGCTTCCAACGCCACGTAGCGCCACGTAGCCGCTGGCACTAACCGTGCCGCTATGTTAGGCTCGAGTTCTAGATGGCGCTAATTGCTGCTTCTGTACGAACGCAGTACGGAGGGTCCAATATTGTCTCTTTCCTTTTCTCAAAAGAGCCGCGATAGGCCACCGCACAGTATCGCTCGCTTCGAGCCGTTATTCGGTTAAGTATAGGCTTTTCCACTGCATATTATATTAGGACATTGGCAACTATGTAACCATAACAAGCTACCACCAATGCTAAGGGAAGACTCGGGAAGTGGGGGCAGAAAAAACGGCATTTGCTGACTTATCCTCCCTCCATCAGAAGAGGGAAATTAAGACTCTCTGATTTCGAGAAAACCTGCTCTGCTCTGCCCCCCCCCTCCCCCTCCCTGGTCCAGTTTCCCGACAAGGAAAGCTGGATTTCAATGTGCACATAGGAGAGCAGCCCCTACCCCAGTTGCTCCCTCCAAGCGTTTCTCATAAATCTGCCATTAGCCAGTCAAAGCGAAACCGTGCACAAGCGTTTGCGCTGGTCATCGCGCGGACCACGTGACAGGCGGCTCATCTCGGTTTCGTAACTCCAGAGCGAAAGCGGCGGCGGCACTCCCACGCACACCATCTCACATGCTTGCTAACCGCGGTAAAATGAGTTTTTTTTTTTTTTGAGGAATGGAAATTGCGCAGCAACTTTTTCGCTTCGTGGCGGGCACCTCAAATGCGCCGTGAGGAGAGAAAGAGGTTTCGTAGTGGAGGGTTCTGGAATAATTTCGACCACCCGGGGATCTTTACGTGCACCGAAATCGCACAGCACACGGGCGCCATTTGCATTTCGCCTCCATCGGAACGCGGCCGCCACGTCGGGTTCGAACCCGGCTACTCCGGCTCAGTAGCCAAGCGCCCTAACAGCGGTAAGCAAGCCATTTCGCCAACAACTTGCGACAGCCGACCGCTACTAAGTACAGGGCGTGCTAATCTGGCAACATTGGTATTATCTGATCACGTGGCTCAAACCGGCACTGCCCTGAGTCATGCTACGGTTCAAACAGATTTCAACGGTTGTTAGCAGTGCAGTAAGATGCTGCTTAAGTGGAAAAGCTTGTGCAACTGTGCGAAGGAAAATCATGACGAGGATTACCCTTACCTGCGCTGCTCTTCGGGCGCATCAGACGAAATGGCAACAAAGGTAAGATATGTTGTCGATCACTGCGGACTCCCACACCGTCACTTTTTTTGATGGTAGCGTTTCCTCGTGCAGTAGCGGATGTAAGTGCGACTATTTGTGCCTTAGTTACTGGTAACTAAACTGTTCGTGCGAACCAAAGGGTCGAGATACTCATCGACACGTATTCACAATATATACCAGTTTCTGAATATGCCTGGCTGCTACCCATAGAGCTTTGGCTGTGCAGTGCAACTGAGCGCCAATTACTGCTGTGGCTGATAAACGCCAGTATGCTTATAAGAGTCGAGCAGACAGTCTCGATCAGACCATGCCCAGTTTACACCCCGAAACCAGAATGATGCGCACTGCTTTGCGGTGGCGGCGCAAAACCTCCTTGGAAATGCGCGGCCGGATTCATGTACGTCCATGGCCGGACTGAGAGTTACGCGCGCTCCGCTGTGTTATAGTAGCTGCGTCCGGACCAGTTGTTGTGGGCCAAATGACAAGAATGATTATGGCGATAATGATAATAGTATAGGTTACGAGGAAATGAAGGGCGCAGCAACATTTCCACTCGGTGGGCAGCTGAACCGCGCCGTGAGCCAAGGGACAAGTGCGAACGCAACTGCGGAGTGCTATGATAGCGCACATGGGTAGCATCGCGCAGTGAAGAGCTATGCAACAGCAGAGTACTCTGGTGAAGAGTGGTAGTGCTCAAGGCTCATTCAGCTGGCTCGTCTTCGATCAGGCAAGACGGGACGTGCATGCGCGCTTGCACCGGCGCGCGCACACACGCACATTAGGCCCAAGATGCTGTGCACGGGCTTTGAAGCATATGCCACACTGCAGGTCTACGCGGACGTTTTGCCACTGGCCCGAGCCATTCGTGGACCGTTCTTGCTTGCACGCAAAACTCGATCGTAATTGAAGCTTCGTCGTGCTGGCACCAGCTGAATCTTCAACATCTGTAGATTTATTTTAATAATACATTTCTTTCTATAAAATGGTCTAAATCGAGCTCTGAAATAGGACTTCGATGTAATCAGAAGGCGAGTACAGGAAGATTATCAGTAAACGACACGGTATTGTAATGTTTGATTGCGTAAAACAAGCCAGGCATCAAAATCCTTGCAGGCAGATTTAGCGACCCGCCTTGCGAATCCAGACTCATCATTGCCTCGGCTCCTTCATTTGGACAACTTTACCCTCCTTTCATCAATAAAGGAACTCCTCCGGCGCCGCACACGTGCTCTCATCCCTCCGTGTGCGGTAACCCTCCCCCGCGGTCTTACCCGTGCAGAGGCTTTCCCAAGGATCACTCAGCTCGCGTACTAAGTTGAAGGCTTCCCAAAAGAGAACACGGAAAATGCATTTTATTTCGCTAAGCTAAAAGAAAAAAAAAACTTTTCGAGCGACCGCTGTCTACGGTGTGCATGCAAGCAGCTCAACAGCTCGCAGCAGACGACGCGGGGCGTGCATGCCCTCATGACGTCAGCGATCAGACGTTGCCAGACCAGCAAGCAGTTCGCAAAAGAAATGAAAAAAATTCGTTTGAAATATTTACCGCACAGAATCAGCTGAAAATTGGGGGAATTGTAATTTAACCTGTTGGGAATTAAAGGGTATGCAGGGTATGCGTGAAAATAGGCTGTCATGGCCCCTTTAAGACAAGGACTGAGGAAGATATGACACCAGCGCTGACTTCAACTAGTTCTTTTGCTGAAAAGTGGGCGGGAAAACATGGTGCGCTGTTTTTTCCAAATATGAACTACCAGCTAGCCCGTTCGACCACCCTTGCAAGAAAAATTGGTTCTCGACCAATTAGTTTCAACTAAAAATTTTCCGATTGGACCCATTTTTTTTTTTTTTTTTACTGGGCGTTGAGGGGTCGGGTCTATGAGTGGAGTGGTCCAGTCAGCCCTACAGCAAGAGGGGGGTTGACTCGCAGACTCCTTTCACGCCTGGCAGCGAGTTCATGTAAACGGGCAGTCCTCTAGTTGGGGTGGCGTCGCAGCTCGATGCCTGGCCGAGGCTAGTTGTATCTGAAACAGTCCAAGAACATGCTAAGTTATCATGACTACTTAAGTTAGTATAACTTTGTAAATCATGGTGAAAAAATATACAGATATACAAATAAATTCAAAGCACCTTATTACAGTGATAGTACAGTACAGCAGTGAGATGCTATGCAATATTAAAACATAAATGCGCTATAGCTGCACAAAGGGAAAAAAAATTGAAGTGCAGCATCAGAATAAAACAAGAAAGCCCTCAAATTTTAAAAGATGAAATTCATGAAATTTCGGTATACATGAAATGGATGAAAATAGCCCGTTTGCTGTAAGCACTGTTTGCCACATGTAAAATAAATTGTTATTTAGTGTGGAACCTAATAGTGCGTCAATGTGTGCGACAAGCAAGTTAGGAGTACTGGAACTGCAGTACATACTCCTAACTTACTAATGCAACTGCAGACAGAGTAGTTAATTTGTTTAAATATAAAAATAACCCAACTATATTTTACCTGCTCTGCCAATGACAGATTGCTATTGCAGAACAAATTTAACATTGTGGTGATAGGGGCTGAATGTCAGTATTGTGACAGTTTGATTCTGAATAACACGGAATAAATATTATTGAGTCTGATGTGATAATTTATGTGTGAGAGAATAAGAGGGTCATATATGAGGTCGGGGGTAATAGTGTAATGCGCTTTTACAAGTACATTATCTGGTTAGCAAACTTGTTTATGGCAGCTTTGACCTAGTCCGATTTAATGTTACATTTGTGTTGGACAAAATGAGCTTGGTAACATAAAATTTCCAAGAGAGTTGGCTAGAATAGGTGGGGCGATTTTTGTTGTAGTCTAAAAACAGCAAACTAGTTTCAGATGGATTAATCTGGAATTGATTGACGTGGCGTTTGTTTATTATGCTTAGGTCACAAATAAATCTTGTAATTAGTATTGCTACGCATTCATCAGAACTTATCCTCGTCTTGTCAGCGTGAAGTATGAAATATGATCAATGCAGACAGATCATTTGTGCATGTTGAAAATGGAAGGAGGCCTGATATAGAGCCCTGTAGTGCAGCAACTACAGGCTTTAGAGGAAAGACTTAAAATGATGATATGCATTCTCTATTTCAAATAACTTAGAAGTATTAGTAATGGAGGACTGGCTGTTCCTGTCGATTCAGGTTAGGAGTTAGAATATGCACATTATTTCAATAAATGCTTTGGTGAAATTTGCAAATGCAGGTCTGTCATAACTTTTTGTCAATGTAGTTTTTTATTCGGTTTGTGAGGGTAACAAGAGAGTGCAAACTTGTCTGAAACGAAAGCTGGAATGGTGGTACTTGGCTAGGCATATTTCAATATTTATTACTTTACTGAAGAATGATAGTGCATGAATTGTTCAGCAGTTTGTCAGCAAAAGTGATTGCTATTGTCGAAAACTGGTGCACATCTGTATCTCTAGCTGCAGAGCGTTCTGAATTTAAACGTGAAAATAGCAGTGTGAACAAAAAGTGTTAGTGATCAGATACAAGATATGACTTAGGTGCGACTTGGATGGATGTCGCCGAGCCCAGTGCTCGCTGTTGTTATTATCAGGTTTCTTGTGATGGTAACTGTTTTAGAGCGTGTGGCTAGAACCAGAGTGAATGAATAAACATTTATTGGCAGGTGGCAAGGTGAAAGGTTGCATCCTCGGAGAAGTGGTGTCAGTGGTGAAAAAGGAATTCGCAAAGGCATTAGCTGTTTCTTGAGAACTGCTGTGCAAGATACTTTTGAAAGTGATTTTGGATGTGTTTATGGCTTTTGTTTCTGTTCCAAATGTACTCAAAATATCCCACGTTTTTATATGCATTTGCTGGATTTCAAAATTTTACTTTTATATTAGCTTACTCTTTTCTGTTTTAACTCCACAAAATAACATTTTGAAACTTTTTATAGTTTGTTTGTTATTAGCTGCACAGAACACAACTTTTGAGGACAGTTTATATTTCCAAGAGTCAACACTGCAGTGAACTCATATCACTAACAATTGGTAGGCTGGTATGAACACGGCTGTTATTGCAAATTAATTCTTGAACAGCTCTGATGGCCAGTGATTTTGTAAATGCACTAGTCTTTTTTTACACTACAACAAATATAGTATTTTACGTAGTGTGCAGATTGGCTTTCAGCAGTAGTTTTCCCCATGCTTGAAAGGGCCCTCTGAGCATGCCCCCAATCAACTGCAAAACCCATATATCTACTTAATGCTCATGATTAGTCTTAACATGGTGTCCCAGTGCAATGTGCAGAGAGAGAGAGAGAATGAAAAGGAAACGCAGGGAGGTTAACCAGATGTGAGTCTCCGGTTTGCTACCCTACACTGGGGATGGGGGATAGGGGTTAGAAAGATGACAGAGAGGAAAATACAAAAAAAGGAACGTGCACACATGGAGACACACACACACAAGGCGTTCCAGTTAGTCTTTCACACAGGCCGGTAGATTGTAAGAAGCGCAAAAGCGCTTGCACGGCCTTCTTCTGCGAATGTGCAATTATGCTTCATGGACATAGACCTCATAAAATGTAGTATGAACCCTGCAATGCTGGTTGTATGGCTAAATTCTTAATTTCTGATTTGGTTTTTCAATCAAGCTAAATAATTGGCCACTTCTGTGAGAACAATGGCTCATATACTTCCATAGTTCAAATAGTGCTATATTAGTCTTGGCGCTCAAAAAGAAAGTGATAGCCATTGCAGAGTACCTGCAAGGTGATAAAGTTTTTTTCTCCTTGACTGACATGTAAGCTTGTGAACTGCAGATGCTCTGAGTCATATGAGGGGAGTGGTGCACATTTTTGTTATTTGTTGTGGTCATTTTATTCTCAAGGATGTTTCATGCACTCAAAAAATTAAAAAAAAATGCTTCTTCATAATTGTACATATGTTGAGTGCACACAGGTGCTTCGACAGGCCTACACCAAGCATCCTGAATGCTCATTTTTACATCTATGCTACATTATTTGAATGCATGTTTTGCAGAGAACCCTTTACTGCACAATTTTTGTTTCATAAAATTATTTCAGGAGATGCAGGCAGCCGAAAGAATCACCATGTGCACATGGTGATCCACCATGCGCATATGGCGACCGTGTGCACATTCACCATTGGGCCACCATGCGGCACATGGTGACCCAAAATAGGTATGTTGCATATTTGCAACAACATGCAAATAAAGAACACATTACAAAAATGAACACCGTGCTTAGTGAGAATGAAATACAAATAATGAGTATTGAATCAAGCAGAACGAAGGAGTCATTTCGCAGTGTGGTACAAAAGAAAACAATTGCTTTTGTTTGTCGCGCAGACGTTAGTACCACACTTCAAGCAATAGCTCACACAGATTCCTGTGAAGATATAGGAGGCGCTGCCTGTGCATTTGGGAAACTTGCAATGCTGCCTCTTCTGGCTCCAAACGAGGCAGTGACCAACCTGAAAACAGAAATGCATTTAGTAGCTCTGAAACGTCGCATGATGTTTCAGAAATTATACCTCATCTAGCCTGACATCCTGTGTTGAAGTGGGTGCTGTTGGGACCCCACAACGGCACCCCTACGAAAAAATTCAGGCATTCTACAAAAAAAAAAAAACATACTCTAGAAAATAAGTCTACTCTCAGAATCATCGTCACTCCCGGAAAGATCCTTGTCTTCGCTTTCCGAAGGAATCGCCAGGTCATACAAGGTTTTAGGATCCATCGCCTGTTCTGACAAGAGACTCTATGTTTTATAATAAACAGCACATCTCCAACCAAAAACTTTAATTTTGGCCAAATGTTTCGAAGCCGACTCGGCTCCTTTATCGGTGACTGAGGGCAGTAGCTAGCGTCTTTAAGTATGGAGGGGGTCGAAGGAACCAAAGCTGTGATGCGAAAGGCGTGGGGGAGGGGGAGGAAAGGGGGGTTAAGGCTGTTTGTGTGGAACTGTGGGGAGGCGGTTAATGGCGACTTTTTTTCGTTGAGTTGAAGAGCGAAGTCCCTGAGCATATACTGGGAGCAGGTTTCCTTTTGTGCGGTTGATGCTGTTCGGGAACGTGCCCTGGGACTTCGCTCTTCAACTCAACGAAAAAAAGTCGCCATTGACCGCCTCCCCACAGCGCGACAACGTGACTAACAGCCTTAACCCCCCTTTCCTCCCCCTCCCCCACGCCTTTCGCATCACAGCTTTGGTTCCTTGACCCCCTCCTCCCCTCCATATCAAAGACGCTAGCTACTGCCCTCAGTCACCCCTGATGAAGGAGCCGAGTCGGCTTCGAAACGTTGGGTTAAAGTTAAAATTTTTGGTTGGAGATGTGCAGTTTATTATATAAATCTTCAAACCCAACCACACAGGCAAATCTGTCAAAATGTTGTTTTCGAGACTCCATGTGCACGTTGTTGCACATGCGCAACATAGCAACTTTCAGCTTCCAGAAATTAACCGCTTCAAAATAAGAAAGTTTCGTGACTTCTACACATTGAGAATGATAATAAGCAAAGGCCAAAAAAGTTGAATGCTCTTAACTCAGTTCAGAAACTCAATAAAATTGGAAAAACTTATCGGCGTTACTGCACACAAGCTTCCATCATGTTGTTTGGTAATAGTTCCGCTGAAGAAGCAGAGATGGCAGCACAAGACGGCGCGCATTTCAAGTGTATGTTGCTGAAGTGCAACAGCCAGCACAGGACGCTCCAAATCGAATTTCATTTTGTTTTTGGAGCAATTTATGGCTACTCTGCGTATATGCAACAACGTGCAGTAAAGAGTTAACATTAGACGGAAAAATGACCACCTCATGTGTCGAATCTCGAGAAGGATGGGAAAACAAAACAAAAGCGCTCTGGGTATTCTCTCGTTCATCTGTAAATGGAATCGCACCAACGTTTACTCAAAGTGCAACACGAAACTGGGCTTACTTGTAGCTTGAACTTGCGGAGTTGCTCGGCGATTTCCCGTCACTAGCAAACGTTCTAGAAAGTATTGCAACGCTCTTGCACTGCCAATGAGCGCTAGTTTGTAATGTTCTCATGCGGCTTGTTTTGCGCACTGCAGCAGTTCAAATGCAGCACATTTCTTGTACTGCAGACAACTCCAGGGTGCGTTAACCTTACGCTTCGAACGGTGCTAGCCGAGCAAACGCGCCTTTCTTCCTGTGTGCCAGTTTGCGTGGGCTTTTTGGTGACGATTACCTCGCCAGTACAACGCGAGAGAAGCTTCTCCCCAAGTCGGCGTGCTACTCAGTACATGTACAGCATCCTCGATAACCCGCACCGGTGCGCACTGATCGGCCTCGGTGAACGGGGCTGACGGGGCGCACCTTGCTGGGGCGCTTTTTTGTTGCCCGTCGTGCACCGAGAAAAGCGGCTGCGCGCCGAGGAGCGATCCCGGCAGGCATCGCGGGCGCAGCAGACGACGAAGACAGACACCGTCATGGCCAGTGGCGAGGCCGCAAAAGCGCGTGTTGCTGCTCCTCCTACTGAATGCTATCAGTTTTCCCCGCGCACTGCGTCAATTTTCAGCGCCACTGTCACACGCGCCTGACGACAGCTGTCGATAGCATTCAGCAGCAGCAACACGTGCCTTTGCGGCCTCGCCACTGGCCATGACGGTGTCTCTTCGTCGTCTGCTGCGCCCGCGATGCCAGCCGGGATCGCTCCTCGGCGCGCAGCCGCTTTTCTCGGTGCACGACGGGCAACAAAAAAGCGCCCCAGCAAGGTGCGCCCCGTTCACCGAGGACGATCAGTGCGCACCGGTGCGGGTTATCGAGCATGCTGTACATGTATCACTGCGTAGCACGCCGACTTGGGGACAAGCTTCTCTCGCGTTGTACTGCCGAGGTAATCGTCACCAAAAACCCACGCAAACTCGCACACAGGAAGAAAGGCGCGTTTGCTCGGCTAGCACCGTTCGAAGCGTAAGGTTAACGCACCCTGGAGTAGTCTGCAGTACAGGAAATGTGCAAATTTGAACTGCTGCAGTGCGCAAAACAAGCCGCATGAGAACATTACAAACTAGCGCTCATTGGCAGTGCAAGAGCGTTGCAATACTTTCGAGAACGTTTGCTAGTGACGGGAACTCGCCGAGCAACTCCGCAAGTTCAAGCTACAAGTAAGCCCAGTTTCGTATTGCACTTTGCGTAAACGTTGGTGCGATTCCATTTACAGATGAACGAGAGAACACTCAGTTACTAAACTATTTCACAATTAAACGCTCACGAAAAGCAGCCTTTGTTAAAAATTAAAGTACGAAACTGCTTACATCCGGGATTTGGCGTGGAAATCCTTCAATGCTCTAATGGCTGCTTTTGCTGGCATGTAAATTGTTTGAATTATTCTCTGTAAATTGCGTGGACACCTAGACTGTATTATAGAGTCGCGTATCTCCGTAAGGTTGTAGGACTTGATGTGGCCCAGTCGGATGAAAAAAAAATGCAGAATGTAGTTCATGGAAATGCGTGCGATGCCGTGAGAGAGGAACCACAGGAGGTTAGTAAAGGACGTGCTACAGGAACTAGCGATAATTTCGAGACGGGCCAGAGGCAAAGCTTGAATTCCCTGCATTCCAATTTTATGGCAGATTTAACCGAGAGCGACGACGACGAGGCATCCGAGGTAACCCTGCATTTTTTTCTGTTATTCCTTTTGATCTCTGCGTGTGCGCCTCTCCTGTGTGCGTGTGCCATACGAAACGAGAAAAAAAATGCTGCTGCGATTGTTAGGCCTAAGGAGGGCTTTTTCTGTCCCCATCGCGTCGGCCAGCCGCTCGCTCCAGCATTTTTTGCCGCGGCGCGGTGAGTAGGAACAGGGTCCCGCCCAGCCGTGCGGCCGTCACTGGCTGAGCTCCGGGTGCGAGCCGGCGCGGCTTTGCGAGCCCTGAGCTTCCATGTCGGAAACTGAGGGACAGTGGCGAGAGCTCGCGGGACAGCACGAGGGTTGCGGTCCCGGCGGCGCCAGCGCGGAGCAGACCCCGCGCTGTTGCCGGCCGCGATCGTGACTCTGCTGCGGCCGCGTATTTGTCAGCATGCATTTTGCGAAGGCTCGCTGCGTGTGCTGCGCGTAGCCATCGCGTCGCGAAAGAAAAGCTGCCACTAGCGGAGGGTCTAGGCCTATCGTCCCCAGACCCCCCTCTTTCACGACTTCACCTCGGGATATTGCACCCTTCGGTCGTTTGTCTCGGCACAGCCCCGCTCCGGGGCATCCTGGCGTGTTTTTTTGGTTTCGTTACGTGCATATGGATTCGTGTGTGGACGTGGAGACATTGTAGGACAGAGGAAGTGGGGCCCCGTGCCCTTTCGTGGTGCCGAATTTTCGGGAGCTTTAACGAATGAGCAGCTGGGCCGACTGCCGGGCGATGTTTCATCGTACAGGTCAGACCCCTCGGCAGCCTCCGAAGCAGGGCGCGTCGCTGCGCCCCTTTTATTCTCTGTCGTGCCTTCTCCCCGCGTCACGTTGTGAGTCGCCGATCCGTGCCCCCGTCGAGAGTGAATGCCCCGCTGCCAACGGGCGCAGACCAGCAGTGCCCGGGACGGTTTGGCTCCGCGAGATTTCTCGCTGTGCCGCGCCCGGGAGGGGCTCCCACTGTTCTGGGTGAGTCTAGCGGAATATTTACCGATTTTATTTTTTTAGCCGTACTCCGTCGTTCGCAGCCAGACAGAACAAAAAAAAAATTTGAGGAAGGGCGCTGGGGGAGGGACTCTACTGCGCTAGGCCTAAACCTCTGGGCAACGTGTATTGTGCGCTGTTATGCAGCAGTACGACTGTGCGAGCAATGGGAAGGCTCCGGTGAACTGGCCGGGCAGAGAATGAGGAAAGAAGAAAACTCATTTAACTTGCTCCTGCGTGGCTTCCGTTCCTGAAAGGTGTGCGACGTGGTCCAGTCGCCTCGTCGTGTGGACGAGCATCGCTTTTGAATTCGTCCTGATGGCACTCGGCCGCCTAGTAGGGCTGTCTAGTTGCGTGTGTCAGTGGTGTGCTACCGTTAGCGAAATGCTAATGTGCTCGGTGTGTAGCTGGTTCTTTTACCCGTCAGAGAGCTCGCTGCCGGGCAGCGCTCATGCTCGGACCGCAGCCGCGATGTCCTAGCCCTCCGTTGACAAGCGCCTCGGGGTGAGCGCGCGTTGTCGGGAAGCCATCTGCCCGCTCTCGCATATGCCTCCGTCACTGGCCGTCGTCCGCTGACGCGAGCACTCGTCCAAGAGTGCTGCCATGTTGTCTACTTCTGTCACTAGTGGTGTCTAGCTGCAGCGATTTGAATTGGCTTTCTCGTAGCTTTTAGCGAGCGTTGGAGTCAACTTTCGCATGCCCCGCCTCCTCGTGAGACAAAACGCTGGCAGCTTTGTTTTCTCGTATACTCAGCTTGACAGGTGGGGCCCCCCCAAGTGTAAATTGAACGCGTTAAGTGAGCCCCTCGCAAACAGCTGTGCGTGGCCTTGATTCAGTGAGCTCTTGCCCCTGTGCACCTCATCCATCTTCTGAGCTGTGTTCTTTGCATGTTAGCTGATAGCGTGCATAGTCCAGGCGTCATGTGTGTGCGTCCAGTACTGCACCATTTTGAAGCCTACTATTTTTTGTGCACCTTGTATCATGGATGTGTGCTGTTCCCTGCATTGTAGCATGAATTTAAATTGTTCATTGGGCCGCAGCGGTGGCTGAGTGGTTATGGCGCTCGGCTGCCGGCCCGAAAGACGCGGGTTCGATCCCGGCCGCGGCGGTCGAATTTCGATGGAGGCGAAATTCTAGAGGCCCGTGTGCTGTGCGTTGTCAGTGCACGTAAAAGAACCCCAGGTGGTCGAAATTTCCGGAGCCCTTCACTACGGCGTCCCTCATGCCCTGAGTCGCTTTGGGATGTTAAACCCCCATAAACCAAACCAAATTGTTCATTGCTGATCACATTTTGCACAACATGTGGCCACTGCCATTTCTCGGTATGTGTTTGCCGATTATACCACTCCTCTCAAACTTTGTCAGCTGTGTGGTGAGCTTTGACTGAATGTGAAGGGGCATCACTCTCAATCACTCTGTATATATGTGAAATTATGTTTTCATTGTTTTCAGTGTGTCTGTGTATAAAATGTGAATGAGTGGAAAAGGTCACGTTTTTTGAAAGCTAGTAACCATTGCAGTTGCTCACTGGGTAGAATTAATGCACATTTTTGGTGAAGGAATCATATGCTATTCCTTTAAAGGCAGTTTGTTCTGTAGGTGTTAGCCACGCATGTTTATCCATGATGCTCTTGGGACATTTTTGTCGTAAGCCTTCTCTTGTTAGACTTGCATTGGTGCCTATTAGTGCTGCATTCATTATTTGTTTTGGTTATCTGCTGTGGTGGGCAGGTTGCAGAAAGGAAAGAGCCTGCCCCACAAGGGAAAGTGTGCTATCTTATCTGTTGCATTGAAACAATGTGTAGTGCTGACTGTGATGAAAATGTGCATGGTTATTTGCTGTGGTGCATCTGACAGTCACATGAGCCTTCATGTCACACAATGACCAGCTATTTCTTGACTTGCGCATGTCATGGGTGCCATGGTGGTGTACTATGTGCTGCCAGCAGTGTTGGTGGCAAAACTGTACCAGACAAATGTGAAATGCGTGGTTTGCAAATGTAGCCAGGATAATTAATGGCAGTGCAAGCAGTTCAGCTAGGCAAATTGAAACTTGGTTACTACTCTTGTCTATTAATGGCAAAGGCAATGGGAGTGCAATCTGATTGCTTGCTTGCACTGTGTGGCAAGTACTAGGCGTACTAGTAGTTGGCAACTATTTTTTTTTGTCTGAGTGGCTTCATAGCATGAATTTAAGTTTAATGGTTGTAGTGAAGAAAGTCTCATCATGTGTGCTACTTCAAGCAGATTGACAAATGTCATTACCTGTCCATGTATTGAAGTGTTAGTAAATGGGAATTCTGTTGGAGAAACACATACATGTATGTATGCTTTTCTTCACATTATCTTTTCTCCTTTGCAACTTGTATTGTGCATAATTGCATGCAGTGTTCTTGCTTTTTAACTGTTATACTTTGCTGCCTAGTCACTAAGGCAGGGTGCATGAAAAATGGTAGACTCTCAATGGTGAGCACTCGGGCTTCACTCACTGGCTTAAAAAGCTGACAAGGGTTCCTTGATGTCAGATCAAGAAATTTGCTGTGTTTAGTTGCTGCTGTTCATATAGTTTCGTGTGATTAAAAGGCCTGTTGGGCAATATGTCTGCATTTAAAAGCACTGTTCCATTTGCAAGTAGTGGATGAAGTTACTGATTTTGGAATTTATAGTGGTGTTGAAGCAGTGATTCAAACCCAGAATTTTGGGTTCAAGCCTTAATTGTTATGGAATTCTGCTTTGTAAATTCCCCAGTCCCATAAACAAGTTATGGTTTGCCCTGCTGCTAGCTGTGCATGCAAAGATTGATTTAACAAAAGCCTCAATAGCAAAATAATTTATGGCACTCCTAGATTTATATTGCATCAAGGTCTAACATCAGTTGGTGGAAATGATAGTAGCATGAAAAATTGTCTGAATACCTAGAGTGCCCAGTGGAAGCAGCTGCTGAAGGAATGCACTTCATCATGAGAGTGATTTTTCGTTGAATTACTATTCTCCAATGAAAGAAGTAAGATCAGTGGAACTGAATGGTAATTGGGTGTCGAGACAAAACCTTCATAATGGGAGCCAGTGGATCCCATGCTGTTTTTACGATTGAGTTCAGTTCATATTTCTCTATAAAGGGCATTTCCTTAATGTTCATTTCAAGTATAAAGGGTCAGAGCATAATTTCTTTAGAATGATTTGTTTCTACTCTAAAAAGAAGTTCTCTGATGTGTTGATTTTTTTGAAACTGCCATCAGCATTCCTTTCTGAGCTAGCTGCACATGAGACAGCTTTAGAATGTGTGCAAGCTTACATATGCTAAACGCAAGCATTTTGCGGGACGTTACGCTATTTGCCAAATCTACTCTTTCAGTGTATGCAGACGAGATGCACCGATAACTTCAGCCTAGTGGTGTGATCTGGTTGTTAGAATGGGAACCATGTTTTCTCAACAAACCAACGCCCCTCTTTAGGCCTGAGAGCAGCAGAATCGTCACTCAAAATAATAAAAAAGGAAATTTATCGCTTATACTTTTTGTTATAGGTAAGATGAGATGAAACGAAAGCTCGGTGCCCCTTTGTCATGAGTGAATGTACTGAAAAAATGCAGTAATGATGACGGATTCACGTAGCAAGGGGTCCTGCTTCGAAGGGCGCCACCATGTTGGAAACACACAGGAGTCACGCACACGAAACTCTAGAAATAGTGCACACAACCTGAGTGTGCATTATAGATAAATTTGAAATAGCGTTTGGCATGTAGACACTTTATTATGAAGCACGTTATTTTTTAGCATACGCTTTCCCTTTGTGTCGGCATTCGCTAAACTAAAAAGCCGATTGTTGAGAGGATGTCTTAGAATTTTGTATTCTCGAGACAAGTTTTTTGCTGGGTACACGGTTCTGCGAGTCAACAATGACTCCTGAAGCAAAAATGACAGGCTGCTGTAATATGGTTGATGAGCAGAGTACCGATATTTATGCTGTCTCATAACTGGGACCTGTCATAAAAATCTTAATTTTTGTGTTGCAGTAATTACACAAAAAAGTATCTTGGTAAAGGCCTAAAGGCTAGGGAGATTTGACGTCAGTACTTGCACAGTGAAAAGAAAATGTTCGTGTCTCTTAAAGGGACTGATCATGGATTTCTTAATGCATTGTTATGCTGTGCAATGTCTGTTCTGGACAGAAAGGTGTGCACCATGTTGAGCCGGTGAAAAAAACAAGGAAAATGAGTAGTGGTACGGTAATGTTATTTTTTTTTCATGGGGGATGCAGGTCATGAGACCACAAAAAAAATCCTAATAAAGCCAGTTTTTGGTAAAACAGTTTCTGATACCAAATATACTTAAAACTACACCTTCATAAAATATCTGCTCTCAAAATAATCCCTAAGAAAAAAAAAATGTATATATTGAGTCGAGCAGCTAAAATGTTCCACTGCATGCAGTTGCCTTCTGAAACCACACCACAGCCATTCTGCTACCGTTTCAAACTTTTTTTCGCACCCTTTCATTTGACATCTTCCAAAATGGCAGCAGAGCAGTGCTGCAGCCAACACTACAGCCATTTTCCCACGACTCATAATTGTACGCACAGACTTCGAGTCTGTAATTTTAGAATTAGTCTCTGCCTTATGGGCTTTTTCTGTGGCTTGCCTTAAGGAGTTAAAATGAGCTTGGTATCAATTTATTCGGCAGGGGTAGCTGTGCAGTTGCCTTTTAATTGTGCAAAAATTTTAATTAGTTGCTTTCCAAAATTACCAGCCAACCCATTGTGTTCTCTCTATTCATACTTTTTACCAATGTATTTTCACTGAGGCAAGTGAAACATCACCACACTGAGTGCATCTTGGGTAATGCAGCTCTAGATATTTCTAATTTTGAAACATTTTTTTGGCAGGCGGCTAAGCTATTCAAAATCTATTTGCATATTCGGACTCTGCATGAAAAAAATTTTGTGGTAGGTATGATAAGTATAGTGGCATAAATGAAATGGCCTGCATCGCCTCTTAAGAGCCATAGTTATAATGGATGATCAGAGGGTTTTTTTTTGTTGAGGTTAGAGGTCAAACTTCAGTGTACAGCTGCCTACCTGCCGCTGTTTCTGTGCACTGCGGGATACACTAGTATATCTTATTCATTTCACAAGGGAAATTGGCCAAGTGTTTTTAAATATGTAGGCAGCCCCTATACCATGGAAATGTCTGGATATAAAGTTTCATGCACGGAGTCAGAATAAAATAGCTACTGGTCTTTTTGTAATTATTTTTGTTTAAAATGCTGTGCCTGCTGGTTATGAGGTGAAGGATGTGTAAAGTGAGTTGTTTCGTGGTGTGAACATCAGTTACAGTGTTAGCTTGCCATTTTCACATAGCAAGGATTACTTTTATGCGAGAACCTCCTAAATAAGCGTGTGCCACGATAAATGCGCATTGTTTTTCACTTGGTTGGTATAGACCCTTGTAGTACACTGGCATCTTGGTACCTTTCTTGAGCCAGTGGTGCTATGATTTGGGTTAGTGTTCTGTTTCCACACTTGTGCTGGTCAATTCGCAATGACATGTGCCGATTGGCTGAGTGGATGTTGTGGCTCCAATGCAGTGAACAGTGTTGGCGGGCAGGATGTCAATGGCAGGGGCAGATTTGAGTCCCTAGGGGGTTGGGTGGTTTTCCCATCAAGCAAGACATTTTCTATGGGAAAGCTACTGTGCCCCCCCCCCCCCCCCCTTCCCCCTTTTATTTTGATAAAAGGAATGTATTATGTGAGTAAAGCTTCCTCCAGGAATTTTCCCATAAATCTACCCCTGCACATAAGTTGCACTTGTCACCTAGCTGTGATAGGCGCACTTTGGGGAGAGGGAATGCAAGCATGTTAGTGCGCTAACATTAATTATATGCACAGACAAAATAAATGCCACCATAGTGTCCACCTACGATAGCTGAGGTGCTGCCGAGAGATTTGCAGGGTGAAGAATCATAAGTATATGTGGCAAACGAGTTACTGTGATTGTTACTGTGGGTTGCTCTAAAGCTTGGTGTGGAGACTATGAAGTTGCATGCATGTGGCCATTGCAAGGAGCTGGTTTCAGAATGTGGCTTGGAGAGCTCAGCACTCCAAGGAGGAGCATTCTTTAATGCCTTGCTTGGACAGGGTATCTGCTGAGGTTACCGTTAACCCATTCACTTCGCAGTCCGTCAGCGAGAGCAAAGCATGATCTGGGTTGCTGGAGAGAATTTGCAATAACTCGCGCTAAAAAAGTAGCATGTAAGAAATTTTTTTTATTTGGCTTGAAGCAAAAATCTCGCAGTCAAGTGTGCGAAGTGCGAGGTGGCATTTGTCGCACTCCCAACAGCTTTCGTTGTTTTTTCCTGGGCTTTGTACACTAACATTTATGTAATACTTTCTGCTATGCTGCTCCTCGGAATTATTTGGCGATAAAAATGGTGCCATTGACAAGCCTGTAGATGCATTTGGGATGGGAGCTACAGCTGCTTACCGGTGCTCATGTACACAGCCAAGTGAACGATCATTTCGACAAGGTAAACTTTCCTCTCAGCGTAGCACATTCTTTTTCAGTTGCTTTTTGGTAGAGTATGTAGCTAATGTAAAAATGTTTAAAAAAGATGAACTACATCATATTGACAAATACTTCCTTGCAAGCTGTCTGATTTCCAAGCTGGGGCTTAAGCTACATCTCAAGTGTCAGGCTCAGAGGCAGTCCTAATCCTCACCTTGTGGATTAAGTCACATTGACTGCTCTCAGGATCATTTAAAAGTTAAGGCTATTTGCAGTCTGCATACCCCTCATTGCCAGAAAGCAGTGCATGAATTTCAGGGCCCCTGTAACTTCAGTCTTCCTGCAATGCCATGGGGTGTGTTAAAAAATTTTTTCCTGCAGTATATTTTTGAAACTAGTGAGCAGCTAGTGTCATGACAGGCAAACTACTATCCAAAAATTAGAAGGCATACATGTGGCAACCTCTGCTGATGCGTATTTAAGGTGAGGACAGCGAATCACTGACTTTGGAACTGAATGGGTTAAACTGAGGGTAGCGCTAAGTGAAAAGCCTGTGCTAAGTCACAGCATGTGGCGCTTCTGTGAAGTGGCGAGTGTAAGTCCCTTCCAACTTTGTTTACATCTCTATTGTGCTTGTGCCAAGAGGTCTCTGGCGGAGGTGATGCATCGAGGAGGAAACAAGGCATGCAAATGGTCTTGCAAGAATCTTGAGAGTGCTGCTTTGTAGGATATAAGATTATTGAGGACTGTCTTGTTGAGGTGGCATGTTGCTACTTTCAGTGGACCATGAAAAATTTGGTTGTTCAACTATGGGTGTGTAGTGCAGAAGTGTGCAGAAAAAGATGTGATACAGAGTTTGATGCTTGCTTAAGAGCTGTGGCTATCAGCATTGTATCGTACGGGATGAGCATATTGAAAAAAAAAAGTTGTGTATGTTTCATTGAAGTTTACCATATATGGCAGATTGCTAAATGCAATGGCATGGACACAGTATGATGCTGTTCGGAGTGTTTATATTTCCTCGAACATTCTAAGCGTGAAAAATGCTCGAGGGCTTTGTTGGCTGCAGAATATTGATGGGCAGCAACCAAACGGTCATAAGAAGAACTAAATTGTGCTTAAGCAGCGTAACATAAGTATTCAAGGGTAGCTTGAGTAATTCTGAAGGAATGCGTAATGGTGACAGTTTCATGGGCACACTTTCTTGAACAGGAATTTGCAAGCGCTTTTAATGATGAGTGGCCCCCAAGGGGGCCTGTTAGCTTATGTATATCATGTTATATTACATGTTACATGTTATGTTACAGAGGGCCTGGGTTCAAACCGCAATGCCGGCGAATCTTTTTTCGAATGAGGTCACGTGAGCGAACATACTCTGCGGACGCTCTGCTGACAGGTTCTGTACACGCCACTCATGAGAGAAGAAATGTTTTTGCATTAATATATCAAATCATAAATTAGTAAAACACTGCATGAGGACTAGACAAATGAAGTAGTATAACTTGGTTAGCACAGTGTTTCTGAACTGTGTTAAATGGGCTTCTCTTTTATGTGCAAGCAGTCAAGATTAGTGGGACTGTGGATTTGCTTATAAAGGGGCTGGCAATTGATTTTTATGCAGCTTAATTTTTTTTGGCCCAGTGGAAAGCCCGACACACTGAGTGACCGACCCCACACCGGTAGTGTCAGAAGTTGCGAGTAATACTTATAAGAATTTTTGGGTCAGCAGACCCGTTTTTATATATCCTCAAGGTGAAAACATACCACAGTAGTGATTCTAAGCAGGCAGATGTGAGGAACTGAAGGATATCGCCACAGCTGTAAGAAAGTAATCTTTTCTTTACTAATGCAACTGTCATTTTTGAATGTGCCTTCTGGACTGCTGCATTATTTTGTGCTAATGCACACAGACGCATTTTTTTGCACCTCAAGCATACAAAAGTGCAGGTGTGGAGAGCCATGCTCCGAGGGCTGCTGCTGCTGCAATGCTGCTACTCGTTGATCCAAAGACAGCGCTGCTATTCAACAGAGGCCTTCTTAACACATCAGATAAACTAGAAAGATAGTAAAATGTAAGACATTTGAAAAAACAAAAAAATCTGGCGAATAAATAACGAGCTACATTATTTGTACTGATGTATGGTAATGGATGTGCCTTGGAAAAATTGATAACTGGTCGAGTTAGCTTAGCAGCACCTTAAAAAAAAAGTGTGAAAGACTGACAAGAAAGCACAGGACAAGTGTATGTCCTGTCCTTGCTTACTGTGGCTTTGTCTTTTGCATTTTTTTTTTTCATGATGATGGCACCACAGAATGCCCACAATTTTCTGTGCCAGTTCTCACTGAGTCTACCAATACAAGGAAAGGTCTTTTTGTTACCACCATAATTTGGTAACACATTTTAAGTTGCCAGTCCCCTTAGAGGAGGGCGTGTGTGAACATGGGAAAGCATTGGTTGCATTTTCTTGCCACTGGTCCGCTACAGACAACATTGGCAGAAAGATATTATAGCTTAAAAAGCCAACATTCAACAGTTAATATTTTAACCCAGCAGATAAATAATTAGGCTGTGTTTGTTGTTAGCTGTCCTAATGCAGGCAGTTGTTTTGGCTGCCTGTCGTTAGCACTGAAGATACAGGTTAACGAGCTCTACACTAACTGTATGATGTGATAAATGTATTGCATGTGAAGAACTGTTTGGTGCTTGCAGGTTTAAACGGTTCACCTTGTGCAAGGAGGCTCTGTTAAAATTAAAAAGCATTTGATGTGTTGCATGTGTGCCCACAGTTTTTGTCCTTTACTCGGGGGCAGTGCGTGGCCAGGCAAGGGATTCGGGTTAAAGATGGCATTGGGTGCAGTACTGATGTGGATTTTGTGGCTGTATCTCATTGTGCTTTGGTACATAGTTTGATCGCTTACTGAATATGTGTACACTAATGTGTTGCAGTCTGGGAATGCTGGTGATTCATGGTGTAAATGTACAGCGCAAATAAAGACGAGGACACAAGGAAGACACTGCTCGTGTGTTTCATGTTTTCCTTGTGTCCTTGTCTGTATTGCGCTGTACATTTCCATCATGAATATGTTATGTGTAATGTGTGCGTTTCAGTCCCCACCCCCTTTTTATGATTTCAAGTAACGCTACCACTGAAGCAGGTCTCCCACAACACGCCAGAACAAAATTGAAGCCTGCAGCGGCAAGAAATATTGGAAAAAAAGATTACTGCAAGAACTTGCAGCATTAAATGTGCTGAGCTGGCCTCATTATTTGTGGACTCTAGCCATCTGGGGCAGTTGTAAGAGATATTTTAGCGCTGTGTGACACAGGCTGATAAATCCATGACATGTTCTATGTAAGGCTACCCCCACCGCTATCGCCACTGAGGCTGGCCCCATCGCCAGAACTTTCGAGATAATTTTAAGACTTTTTGGCAGTTTGTATAGCGTCAGCAGATGACTATCAAACAGGTTTTCTTATGCGTATCAGCTCACCACCTAAGATGTTTATAGTGAAGCTCTGCTTTCACTGCTCTGCCCAAGGAGATGCCTGTAGTAGATACAGGCGTGGCTTCCGAATTTTTAGCTGTTTTTGAGCACATTGGACAAATAGCCTTACGAAGAAGTGAAGTGGTGGTGAGGGTATGTGCACAATGCGCCTGCCTGCCATTTGCAGCCTGATTCACCCCTGCACTTGGACACAGGGATGCATGACCGTTGTTTCACACGTGGTGCTGAAACATCGGCCAGCTGTGCACTGACGATTTGGTGAGGGAAAAGGAGCAGCGGTGCTCTGCTGCATTTGTGATAACTGACCTTGGAAACTTCACTGGTTGGTATGGTCATCACAATAAGTAGCCATTGCTGTGGCACTTAACTCTCCATAGTGTGGTGATCCTGACTTGGCACTCCACCATGGACAGCTTTAGTCTTGGCTAACGTAAGTGTAAGGGATGACTTCTAGTGGCTCCTCTCTCATCATAGTCATGGCTGTGGATTGCTTTTGGCAAGAGGCAGAGTTGCACCCATCGTCAGTGGCAGTTCCAAAAGATGCAGACCTCGTGTGGTGCTCCACATCATTTCAGCTGCCTCTTTGTCTCCCTTGTGCTACTAGGGTCTACCTTGAGAGAAAGCCCTTCTCCTGTATCGCCTGCATGCTGACTGTGCGTACATGCCAGCGTGTCCTGTCAGCTCTGTGCACTAATAGTGCCATTTTGGTGATGTGCAGCATTTCCTTCTAATGTGCCCATGTTTTCATTACTAGCATCAAACATTACTGTGGAACCTTGGTACATTGGATGTGACATTGGGCAACATTGTCTAGGTTGTGTTCCCTCAGGGATCACGAACCTTGAGAGGTGCACAGTAGCTGTTTGATGTTTTGAGGGCACTGTTGAGAGATAGATACTTGTTTGACTGAGGCACAGGCAGAGCAATTAAACATTGCAAGGCCAATCCAGCCTACATCAAGGCACCAGCACTGCCACCTTTTCTTTTCACAGTAGTATGAACTTGCTGCTCCAAGTTCTTGTTGGAATTTTCTGCAGAAATTGCCAGGAAATACTGTATAAACGCGTGTAAGGGCCGGACACCGTTTTCCAGAAGGAAATATTAGAAAAAAATATCCATGTAATGGCCGCACCCAAATTTTCCACATGCCCCACGCGGGTATAGCCTTCGAAATGCACGCACCGTGGCCTCCGAGATCGGCTCCGGCTGCGAGCAACGGTGCTCTTGATCGTGGAGGCAACGCATGCGCACAGGAGATTCCAGGTGCCGCCCACGGATGGCGCCAGTGGCCGCGGCTCATTATCATCATCGTCAACTTTTTCCTCCGCCGCCGGCTCCCGCAATCCATATCAGAATCAGTATCACTAGCTCCAGCTTTTTGTGACTGTCAAAAGCACGGGAGTTGTGGTTCACCATAGTTGTGGCTTTCACTTGCTGCAGCCGAGCGTTATTGTTTTAGCACGATGGGCAAGCACCTTAATAGCTACATGGCTGGGAGTTTTCCGCCGAACACTGCAAGCGTGCGGCGGGCAGGAAATTTGACATGGCCGAGAAGTGCATCCGACGATGGTGGAACCAAAAGGATGCATTGAGGAACACAAGCTGCAAAAAGTGCGCTTTTCGAGGCAAGCCGTGCAAGTTTCCCGAACTGGAAGAAGAGCTGCTCAACAGCTACGCGTTGATAGCAGACGTGCTGCGCGACTTCTTGTGGGATGAGCGTGCACCAGAGCAACCAGAGAGCTAAGCTAGGGTGGCTAGAACTTGAAAAGCACAGCACCAACTCGGAGTTGCAATATACCGTGAGTGGCGATTGAACATAGAATTAATGCCGCTAATTTCCTGATTGGTGTGTTTGTACTTTTTTTTTAGAAAATCGCGTGTATGGGCCGCACCCCGAATATTGACCCTCAAATATGAGGAAAAAAAAGTGCGGCCCTTACACGTGCTGATAAGGTATGCGGTGAACTTGAAATGGCCTGCACATGTGCCAAATGTCGTTGGAGAGGGAGGGTGCTACAATGTGGCCATGAAATGTGCGTTGTTGGAGAAAATTCCTTCTCATGGGGCCCAGAACACTCGTTGCTCAGTTGCAAATGGTGAATTAATGTGGTGAGGAAAGGGTAGAAATTATCTCCATCACAGCAAGCAAGTAAAAAATCATAAAGTAGTTCTATAAGCCGAAATTTGTGATACGAAAATTTGTCAAAAATGCACTTAAGAGCCATGCAAGTTATTGAAGGGTCAACAACTTGGGCAACCCTTATTAGAAAGTAGGAAGGGGTATTTTTAGTATTTACAGCCGTTTTGTAAGTGATTGCGGCAATCCACGAAAAACCGCGCTACACACTAGTTTGGCTGGCTTCCCCGCACAGCATGCGGCAGCAGCAGGCTAAACTCTAGCTAGGGTGTCTTCTCTGCATTTACACTTCTTCCCATGGAAAATGGCACACCGAACCAAACATTACTGTTTTCACCAGCTTTGTGTCAGCTGACTTGAGTTGGGCAGGATGGTTACTGCGTGGCTACAACCAACCCCACCGCAATGTCTTTGACGGTATTCTTGGTGCATGCGAGATGAATGTGCTAGAGCACTGCAGCACTACCACCACCACCAGCCATTTGTGTAGTGCGGCAAAGCCTGCCACCTTTCACCGGAGCAGGCATTCCTTGGCACTCGGGAGTGTATCTATTTTACATCCAACCGCATTCAATATATAAAGTAAATGTGCATATTTGAAAGAAAGAAAAATATTTGGAAAAATTTCATATAACCAATAATTAGTTATTCATGTACAGTACATCGAATTTTTGATTGCAATATTGTAATATTGTGCTTCAAATGGAGGACCTGAAGTAACTTGCACACAAGCAGTGGATCAAGAATATGCTTACTTCTAATGGTAATCCATTTTGACTCCAGTTTCATGTCCATCATTTTGCAGTGGAAGCTGTAAAGGAAAACAGTTGCAAAATTAAGGGCATTACATTAGTGGAAAGGTCAGTATAGGAGGGCAGCAAACATTTTAAAACACAATTTTCTAAACTATGCAGGTACACACAGTTGGCCACAGCACTGTTGACGAAATGCCACGCCACTCACCGTTCATGCTGTTCCAGGCGCTGCTGCTGACCTGTTTCTACTATCAGCCACCCGCTTCACCGAGATGCCTACCGGATCCGCAAGCTGGATCCTTGACATCTGCAACCATTGTACAGATTACCTGTGCGCACCGCAGCCGTTTTTGGAGGCGTCCAACCTTCTGACCTGGCAACAGTCAACAATATAAGCTGACCTGGACACCTACATAAGGCGTGCGGTTTTCACCGCCCCCTTGGGCCACGGCACTGCTGACGAAATGCCACGCCACTCACCGTTCATGCTGTTTCAGGCGCTGCTGCTGACCAGTTTCTACTATCGGCCACCCGTTTCACCGAGATGCCTACCGGATCCGCAAGCTGCCGCCGCTGACTGGATTCTTGACATCTGCAACCGTTGTACAGATTACCTGTGCGCACCGCAGCCGTTTTTGGAGGCGTCCAACCTTCTGACCTGGCAACAGTCAACAATATAAGCTGACCTGGACACCTACATAAGGCGTGCGGTTTCACCGCCCCCTTGGGCCACAGCACTGCTGACGAAATGCCACGCCACTCACCGTTCATGCTGTTTCAGGCGCTGCTGCTGACCGGTTTCTACTATCGGCCACCCGTTTCACCAAGATGCCTACCGGATCCGCAAGCTGCCGCCGCTGACTGGATTCTTGACATCTGCAACCGCTGTACAGATTACCTGTGCGCACCGCAGCCCTTTTTGGAGGCGTCCAACCTTCTGACCTGGACACCTACATAAGGCGTGCGGTTTTCACCGCCGCCTTGGGCCACGGCACTGCTGACGAAATGCCACGCCACTCAACATTCATGCTGTTTCAGATTAGTTATTACGAATATTCCTGTTACCAAGATGACGATGTCTGCCTTTTAGCGGTGTCGTGGCCCCCCCAAGTCCTGAATCGTTTTCGCACTGTGGCAACGTATATGGCGCTTTTTGGTTCTGGGAAGGGACATTGAAATGAACCCGGGTCCTATGACAAAAGCTCAGGAGGAAAAGCTTGAGCTTGTTTATGACGCTGTTCAAAGGCTCGAGGCTAGCCACACGAACGTCCTTGAAAGTGTTAATAAGATCCTCACCATTCATATCGACTTGCAAAAGGATATGCAGTCTGTAACTAAACGTGTACATGAACTTGAGCTCATAAACCAGACAAGTTCAGACCTGCAAAATGAATTTAAGTCTATAGCTAAACATGTGGAAGAACTTGAACTTAAGAATCAGTCAACACGTTCATCGGAGGCTGCCACGAGCTGCACTCACGATGTGTCTAACATTCATGTTAAAATTGATATCTGGAAAACCGATCGCGCCGGTCCAACATTCTTTTCTATGGCTTTCCTGACAAGGATAAGGCTGAAACTTGGGAAGACTCTGAACGTCTTGTTAACAAATTTTATTCTGATAAACTTGGTCTTACTGTATCTTCATTGTCCTGGGCTCACCGCATAGGCCGTTTTTCAGACTACAAAAACCGGCCTATTATTGCTAAGTTGTTCAATGAAAAAAGTTGAATCTGTCATGAGGAGGGGCTAAAAGCTCCAGAATACGAACTTCAGTATTTCACTTGATTACTCTCAAATTGTTCGCAATAAACGCCGCCAACTACTCATGTATGCGAAATCAGTAAAATCGGAAGGTGACAAAGTGCGTTTGGTTTTTTATAAGCAGTAAATCAATAGTGTGTCTTACTTTTGGGATAACGAAGCCAATCGTGCAGTGCGGGTGTTTCAAGAGTGACGCAGACCTTCCAGTCCTCACGAATTGGCAGACAGGCCACCCTTGCAGTCACTTGCACGGCGCTGTGCTGTTTTGGGTACAAACTTCCTCTACACCAACATAAGAAGTGTTCTTTCTAGAAAGGTGGCTCTTTCCTCACTAATCGAATCGTGCTGTTCGTCGATCGTCGTGCTTACCGAGACTTGGTTAAATGACACGATTCCTGACAATGTCCTTTTCACCTGTGATTCTGAATTGAACATATTTCGTTGTGACCGCGTGGTCCGTAGAGGTGGTGGTGTACTTCTAGCAGTTAAGAAATCAGCGCTTTCCTTACTGACGTCGCGTCGTGCCTGGAGTCAGTGTCGGTTCGCTTGCAATGTGGCCCTTCTGTTATCATTATTGGTGTAGTCTACCGGCCTCCTGACATGAGCACTTCATTTTTAAGTGAATTTTATCGAATATTAAGCGAACTTCCTGTTCGGTTTCCGAAGTCAAGCTTCCTGTTGCTAGGTGATTTTAACTTTCCGACAATTAACTGGTCCTCACTATTTGCTCCAACTAATGATCCAGAAGCTTGGGCTTTCCTCCAGTCTTGCCTGGACTTCTCACTGCAGCAACTAATCTCTGAACCCACGCGTTATTTCGCCACTCCTGCAAATGTTCTGGATCTTGTCTTAACCAATCATCCTTATCTTTGTTCTAATTTTACGCTCTTAGAAGGACTTTCGGATCATTCCATAATCACCGGAAAGATTAATTTCACGCTCCATAAAAAAACAACTCGCAAGAAACAAATCAGGTGCTACAACCGAGCAAACTTCGATGAAATTAACGCTGAGATGACAGTTTTTGCTGAGGACTTCCTTCTCGATTTCTTAAAGGCACACTGAGGAGAAATTGAAGTTGGCTTGTCTCGATAGAATAGCAGCTCCTGATCACAAAAACGCCACTCTTACTGAAAACAAAGCTCTTGTAATGTAGAAAATAGCAAGAACCAAAATACAGGCATCGCCGCCACAGGCCAATCTCGCAAGTACAAGCGTGATGACTTCCTAGGACAAGAGGCACCACCTTGGAGGAATTTTCCTTACTTCATCGTTCTACGGATCTCTGAGGCTGGCAAAGGAAGGTTGCGCACCGCACCGCTAGCAGTCAGAAATCACGGAGTCTGCGTTACGTCACGTCACGTTTCACGTCACTCCGTTCTGTGACGTCATAAGAGTTGCCGTGATGTCATAAGAGTTCCCCGAGTTTGAATCGGAGCGGCGGGAAAAACTTTTTCAACTTCGAATCCAAATTTCTTTGAAATAAATGCATCTTTCGCGCCCGGACAAGCGGCAACAAAGCCATGAAAATGCCGAAGTATCAGATTTTGCTAAAAAAAAAATTGATTGAGTTCTCCTCAGTGTCCCTTTAAACACGTTCAGTGGAGGACAACTGGAACATTTTCAGCAACAAACTTGCTGTTCTTATCGACAGATTTATACCTGTTATCAGTATTCAGACTAACACCGCGCCCTGGTTTAATAGACACCTGCGGTGCCTGAATAATAAGAAAAAGCGTCTTTACAGACAGACCGACAAAAGCAGGCACTCTGATTCCTGGCAACGATACAAAAAGTGTGATAAAGAATATCAGACGGCGCTTAAATCTGCTCGTCACCATTTCTTACCCACGATCAATGTTAAAGAATAGCCCTCGTAAGTTCCGGCAGACGATCAACCCTTCGAATCATCCTGATATAACTCTTACCAATGCCGAAGGAGGCAGCGTTCCTGTGGCTGAATGCGCACAAGTTCTTAACGACGCATTCACATCAGTCTTTACCCGAGAAGAGGTTTATTTAGCCCCTACTACTACGAATCATTCTAATACCTCAATGTCCGAAATAGTTATTAGCGGGATTGGTATCTTTACTAAGGAAACAAAACGACATCAGCGTCTGATCACCTTGGTTTTAATAACAAAATACTCGAGAACTCATCTGAAGGTATCCATGGCATCTTGTCCGCTATTTTTTCGCAATCCCTTTCATCTGGTTTGGTTCCACGTGACTGGCGCCTAGCTAAGGTTGTGCCTATTTTCAAGTCTGGTGATCGTTCTTTACCACTCAATTATCGACCAATTTCATTAACTAGCACGATTTGTAAACTAATTGAACACGTGATTCATTCGCAGGTTTTTAACTTTCTAGAACAACACATCATCTTTAAATACCAACATGGCTTCCGTAAAGGGTACTCGTGCGAAACGCAACTTGCTGGTTTCATCCACGAACTTCATTCATCTGTTGATGCTGGAGTTCAAGTCGACTCGATATTTCTTGATTTTTCCAAAGCGCTCGACAGGGTACCTCATAACTGGTTATTAACCACATTAACACTTCTTAATATTCACCCTCTTGTTATTGCAGGGGTTAAAGATTTTCTCTGTTCCAGGTTTCAGTTTACCAGTGTCAATAACCATAATTCGTCTCTCAGCCAAGTACATTCTGGCGTCCCACAAGGAAGCGTGCTTGGCCCCTTGCTTTGTTTCTATATTTATTAACGATTTACCTAACTCCATTTCTTCCCGAATCAGACTTTTTGCCGACGATCATGTAATTTATCGCAAAATTTATACTAACGAAGATCGCCTAGCCTTACAATCCGACCTCGAGACAGTAACAGCATAGTGCTCTATTTGGCTTATGCAGCTTAACCTTTCCAAAACAAAATTTGTCTTTTACTAACCGAATGTCTCGATTTCAAACAGCGTATTCTTTAAATAACACTCCAGCCGAGTTGGTAACCACGTATAAATACCTCGGTCTTCACGTTCATCCAGACCCAACATGGAACCACCACATTAACCTTATTCTTGCATCTGCTAATCGGTCATTAGGCCTCTTAAAACATGACAAAGCATGCTCCCTCTCACCTCCGATTACGTGCTTACACCACTCTTATTCAACCTAATATTGAATATGCTTCGGCTATTTGGGACCCTCATCAAGCATATTTAATAAATAACATCGAATCATTGCAGAATCGCGCAGCTCGTTTCATCTACTCTGATTATTCACGTCCTACCAGCATCACAGCCTTGAAGAAATCTAAGATCTGTATCTCAGTCCTAAAGTTGCACGCTTATCACTTTTTCATAAACTGTATCACCACTCAACGCTTCATAATGACTTTTTTCTTTGCCTTCCATTTTTGACCGCCACGACCATCCATTTAAAGTTAAGCGCTTGTCATGCCGTACATCTAACTATACACATTCATTCATTCCACGCACTATAACCAACTGGAACGCTCTCCTTTTCAGATGCTGCTACCACCACTGATCCGGAGAAATTTTATAAACTAATATCTGCCACTACTTCTGCGTAACATCCTTTAGTACATTGTTAACTTGCCAGTGCATTAGGTTTTTGCCTTTTATTTCTGTTATTGATGATTCTCGTTTTATTTTCATGCCGTTGTGGATAGCCATTGTATAACTTGTATTAACTTTACTGTCTGCTGCTCTGTTAATGTTTCTGTTTCTTGCCATTTATGCTTCAATGTTTAATTATGTTGGTTTTGTATTTTTATTCCAAGGATCCATATGCTTTTATCTGTTTTTTGTTTGTAGTTTCTTGAATTTTTGGCTTATTTTTCTTTTGATTACTTGCCTGTACCCCCCCCCCCCCCCTTTCTGTGTAATACCCTCAAATTGAGAGCCTTTAGGGGTATTTTGCGTAAATAAATAAATAAATAAATAAATAAATACAATGCTCGGCACCAGATGTGTAGTTGAGTGTGAAGACACCGTCGTGTGTGTTTGGTACTGGTTGGTTAGCGCCAAAGCTGATTGCACAGCTGAGCTGTCTGCTGATCACACAGCCAGCAGGCAGCTCAGTGAAGCTGTGAGTTTGCTTTGTCTAGCTGCATCCTTTTTAGTGCTGTTTGCAGATGTGCTTTATGCAAGGTTTGTGCCAATCATTGTTGTGCTATTGTGTCAGTCTTGTTCCTTCGTGGGTGGCGGCAGTTGGAGAAACTGTTGTGGCCACGCAATGCAGGCCGAGTCATTCATCTTGGACCCGGAAGAGCTGGAGGAAGAACGCGTGCTGGACACGTCCAAGTTCCTGCTAAGCTCATCAGAAGGTGGTGGAGGCGAGAGCCCTGAGCTGCAGGTTGGCACTGTTGACCCTGACACCCAGGCACGCCTTGAGGCCCTGCTTGAAGCTACAGGTGAGTGGCCTCTTTCTGGTTTAGTGCTGGTGCTTGCTTTCCTTGCAACGGAAGAGCAAAACCTTGTATGCAGTTTGCATGGTCCACTACCATATGCTACAAATTTAAATTTGTTGGCAGTGTAAAAATGCATATTGCATTTACAAAGTTTTGTCTGTGGGCTACCCATAGGTAATGGTTGTGGCATGAAAACATTGCGTTATTAAGGACATGTAGCAACACCCCACTTCTGGAGTAGTACCATGGAACCTAGGTTTGTTCTAAAGGACCAGTCAGCGTAGTATGACGGCTGCGGTAGGAAAAAGCTGATTGCATCTGTATTTAGCTGTAGATCCAGCTACCTTTTGCTTTGTTCAAGTGTAGTGTGATAGGGTAAGTGTGGTGTGCGTTACTTTTACTGTTTGAGAAGTGCATGATTACTAATACTATAGTCTAAAACCAGTCAAGAAAGAAGCAGCAAATGCCGCCCAAAGGAGACCCTCCAGCCAATGGCATCAAACGATTCTCATGACATCGTGGTTGATCCCCTTGGATCTGCTAGTGTGACATCGCAGGGGCTAGCAGATGGAAGGGGATTAGTAATGGCTTACCAGGATTAACTCCCGTGTCATGAGAATCTGCCGACACTATTTTCTTGAAGGTCTCCTTTGAGGTGCATCTGCCGCTTCATTCTTGAGTTGTATCTTACTATAGTGCATGTAATGTAATTACTATGTTTTGAAGCTTTGCCAGCAGTGTTACCTGGGGTGGCCTGTGGAAACGCACATTTGTATTAAAATTCTACTTTTTGTGCATGGTAGAAACTGCTTATGCTGAGCCCAGATATGTCAAGCGATCAGCATCCAACCGTTGACAAAACTCTGTTACAAATTCAGTGTCAAAGTGCAGAATCATTGTGCTAGTATGTTGCGACACTTCATTTCTTGAAAAAAAAAAAAAAAGAAACCCTTCCCACATGTCTGATCACAGTGCAGTGTTCATGTGCGCGAGGGAAGGCGAGAGCAGTGCCTGTGTGCTTATTCAGCATGCACAACATAGAATTACACAGAAAGATGGCGCTCGCTTTCATTTGTCTCGTGACTGCTTCCTTCCAATGCTTTTATCTGCATAGCCTAGCTCTTTTAAAGATAATTAGCACTACTCAATGCATTAGACCTGCTCCATATCTTCACTTGCTGCATCCAGCATCATGTTCGGCTGGTGTGCGGTTTGCATCACCCTGTGGCAGAGGTCATCTTTTTCTTAAACAATGTTTGGCTGCCTGTTTTAGCAGTTTTTGTAGCACTGAACGCCAAGAAGAGTTTTAAAAATGCAGCTTTGCCCTTTATAGTGCTTCTCAAGGTTTGCAGACATGGTAAATGTGACGAAAAGTCTTCTGTCAGTTTTCCTTTAAGGGTCTCTTATGTACCTGTTTGAAATGAATAGCTGCCTAGAAGCACTTAGTCCAAACAGCGCGAAAAATTAATTTTAATTCTAAATGATTATGAGGGTTAGGCAAATTCTACATAATTTGTGTTTACTGATGTCTTGTGCATCATTACAAATAAAGATCACCAAAACAAATTTTGGCGTCTGTACTCTTAAATTCCATGCTGGCCAAAGACCACTGAGGAGGGCTGTCTTTGTGAGTAACTGTAGTTTTCCGCGTAAGCAACATAGTGTGTACATTTAGTTGTGTGGCTTGTGCCAAGACTCGCATTTAGCTGTGAATGTCTCCAAGAATTGACAGACTTTTATTCTGCTATCAAGAAAGGATGCTGAGTCGCTGGGGTGGCTCAGTAGTTATGATGCTCAGCTGTTGGCCCGAAAGGCGCGGGTTTGATCTTGGCCGTGGCAGTCGCGTTTCGATGAAGGCGAAATGCTAGCGGCTAGTGTGCTGTGCGATGTCAGTGCACATTAAAGAACCCCAGGTGCTCGAAATTATCCAGAGCCCTCCACTACAGCGTCTCACAGCCTGAGTCACTTTGGGACGTTAAACCCCATATAACCATACCAAGAATGGGTGGGCTTCTCTTAGGACTTGTCATGATTAATTATGGTAGAATGGACATTGCATACTTGGGTTTACCAAGAACAGATGCCCTCACATTTAATGAGAAGACAAACCTTATAAACTTAAGTTTATTAGAACGTTTGCTCTAAAATGAAGACCAAAAATTCCTTGTTGACTTTGTACTTTGGGAATGACAGTCACTGCTGTCTTGCCCTTTTCTGAAGCTACTGGGCATGTACTGAATTTGTAAAGGTCATATTGGCAAATGTTTGTGCATTGAATTATTGGTGCTTTGGACTAAGTTGCAGCCCCTTGGAAGTTTGATATATCTGGGCTCATGTTCATAGTTTATTTTGTACTTATTTGCTGGAATAAAATATGGAATGTTAGGCTGGATGATGCTATGGTCATGAAAATTGGTTGTGTTCCTGCGAGCCACCTCAGTAGGGGGGAAAAGGGATTGGATGGCCGCTGCCTGACTGCCTTGGTGGATGCAGGGCTAAGCAAACTCTCCCTGGAGGGCAAGCAGTTTGCGGACCCAGAAGTTCTTCGGCGGCTGACAACGTCTGTGAGCTGTGCTCTGGATGAGGCGGCGGCTGCGCTTACGCGTATGCGGGCTGAGCACGGCGGGGGTGTCCCCCATCAGCAGCAGCAACAAGTACAGCAGCAACCACAGCAGCAACAGCAACAGCAGCAACAACAATCATCAACTGGTGTTGTGGCAGCTAGTAGCAGCCGGACCCTGGCGGAGGCGTGCAGTGAGGGGGACGTGCGTGCCGTGCGTCAACTACTCGACGAGGGCCGCAACGTCAACGAGGTCACCGAGGAGGGCGAGAGCCTGCTCTCCCTT
Organism: Amblyomma americanum; assembly: GCF_052857255.1. Lineage (NCBI taxonomy): Eukaryota > Metazoa > Arthropoda > Arachnida > Ixodida > Ixodidae > Amblyomma > Amblyomma americanum. Next base: position 423,494,253 of record NC_135497.1, on the reverse strand, counting down.
GCCTGTGCCTCGGGATACTGCGAGTTGGCACAGGTGCATTTCTTTCTACTCGCAATCACAATGTGCTTGACTTGTGGGTGGTTGCTGCTCCTGTGCACCATGTTGCATCTTTCTTTGTGGGGGACTGAAGCATTGAAAATGATCTGCTTTGCTCAAACATTTCGTGGTCTCTTGTCACTTTGGCATGTAATAGCTGTTGTGCTATTGCATCCTGTAGCTGAGAAGGGCTGGCATGTAGGCATGCACACTTTTGGCGGCTTGGACTAGCTGCTAAATATTTCAAGGGCACAAGAGAGCAGAGAACCCTACATGTAGCTTGCATATTGCAAACCTTCACCTGTGTTGAGGTATTTCAGTGCACGAAATGCATTATACGGCCACATTTTCCTGTGTCTGGTCTCCCTCCCACTGTCCAGTCTCCCATGTCAGCTAATTTTTGTTGCTCAACCTGTCTGCACAGGTGCAGAGGTCATGTCCACACACAGGTGCACCTGTGCGTGGACTGACTTCAGTGATAACCCGCCTCACCAGTACAGGCCTACACTCACCTGGATGACGGGATGATGATAGCCTCTATAAAAGCCCCGTTGTGAGGGTGTACCTACTGCTTAACAGAATGCCATACTGCATTTTGTGCAGTAGGGGCAATCCAGGTGCTGCACGGATTAGCCTGCAAGTTTTTTTTTACTTGCTCATCAATGGAAATGGTGAAGCACCATTAAGGGAGTGCTCGCCCAAGCCTCTCTTTGACCATTTCAAGCATCTTTCTTTTAAAAGTTTTTATAAACTACCCCTAAAACGAAGCCGATTAACTTGTTTTAAAAGGGTAATCATCCATTTTTTTTTATCTTCTGTACAAATGTATGCAATTTCAAGAGGTGGGGCAGCTACGTGAACTGTGCAGGCTTAGTATCTGTGTCGGTCTGCAAAGAATGCTGAAATCAAAGTGCACCATAATTGCACCATGTTGCACAAAAACCTCATGAGAGGCACCCTTGATTTTGGGAACAGGAATTGTAGTGAAGGGAAACTTGGAAAAGCTGCTTCAAACTCGAAAAATAATTTCAGGGCTGTTTGGTCGACCTTATCTAGGGTTTGAGCTCGGTGAGCTTTGATAGCCTCCCAGTGAAGGAGTGCCGTGACAGTCCCATTCAACTGACGGCATCTTATTCAAACAGCTATCTGATCTGAGCTCCTGCGTGCATTTGGTGTGTTTATGAGCTTGGGGGGGGGGGGGGGGCCTTATTACTGCAGCAATGTTTGCTGTGCTGCTGTGGTCTTGAGACTTCAGGTCAGCTTTTATGGCTAAGCAGGTTTCTAGGTGGTAGCAATGTCCAGTCGCAAGTTTAATGCCTTGAAATGAGTGCATGTGCAAGTGCATGGTAGTCAAGAGATGATCAGAAGTTGAGGTGGCTGTGATGTTTCCATATAAGGGCATCATCTGATATTTGATTGAGGCCGGCCTTAAGACGTGTTAAGGAATGGTGCTTAATGCAGGCATAGCTGCAGGTTTATAATGAGAGTGCGACAGTGCGTGTGCATTTGGTATTTTCATGTGCAAAAGTCTGGAGACCATGGAAGAGGTAGCTAAAGCGCATGTTGGTGTTGTCTGGCAGTGTGGTGCTTGGTGTCGAGCTGTGCAGTGTGCACATGCATTGGCAAAACATTTTTTTCTGCTGGCCTGCTCGCTTCAACCCAACTTGCTTGATAAAAGAGGCACAAGGAGGCCGGCCACTTTGACGACAATTGTCGTGCTTTATTCCAAGTGCATGCGATGAGCAACAGTGTGTGTGTGCCAAAGGGTGCAGGTAGGCATATGTCCTGTATTAGACAGTTTTTGGCAGTGCGTCCGCAAAAGCTTCGCGTACGCAAAGGGCGCACCTTGCATGCACTGTTGCCTGTCCTGGCAACGACAGTTTTAATTGAGAGTGGCTAGCGTAGTGCCCGAGAAGCATAACATGTTGTGGCGCCATATAGTAATAGGAAGTCAAAGCCCCTGAATTGTGTGCTGAAGAAACTTTGTTTTATTAATGGTAGTAATGGATGCATTCAAAGGCTTTTTTTTTTTTTGAAAGCATGAATCAGTTGAATCAAATGAAAATGTAAATTCCCATGTGGAGTTGGAAAAGTACTTTGCCTGGCGTCGTTACTATGAAAACAGTGTACACCGAACATAGCTAGGCTTAACATCAAGAAATTAGTCAATTTATCTCAAGAACGATGACTATATCTCACCTATATCTTTACAGAGGGCTGAGAATACATCCGTTTAGAGCAAGGTATCGGGTCGAAAAACAGAGTGGCAATGCAGTATTTGGTTCCAAGCATGTGGGCAGGGTGCCGTCATGCTGTCAATGTTAACTACACAAACACCGTAACGCAAAGTCCACTGGCTTGCATGCGTACACAAGACACAGGGCTCGCACTTGTGTTCTGCGCATGCGCACTACCGTCCCTGCAATCTCCTTGTGTACACTAAGCCGTTGTGGATGCACAGCTAAAACTCTCTTGTCAGTGTTGATTTGAGAGCTGCTGCAAGCAGTGGAAAGTCTGCTCCCCAAGGTTAGTGCTCCCCCCCCCTTCATTGCCTCCATCCCCACTCCAGTAAGTTCAGTAATTGTGCTGTGCCTCTCCTGGACTAAAATCCAAATGCTGCTACATATTTTTTCACACACAATTTGAAACTCAAGATTGGGAGAACAGAACAAATAAAAATGTTGCATTATATTCAGAGCATGGTTCTGAATGTAGCGAGAGTTTTATTTTCTCCAGCCGGTAGTTAAAACACCTGCATACACACACGGTGCATAAAAATATAGTTACTGTTTGTGTAAATATGGTATGTTTGGGTACATTAGAAAATATATCTTAATCTTTATAGGCACTGAGGACATAGGGACATAACATGCTACAGTAAAAGCTTGTTAATTCCAACTTCACGGGACCGGGAAAAAAGTTGGAATTATCCGATGTTCGAATTATCGAATGGCCTCGAAAAAGCTGACAAGAACCATTTGCATTACGGTATATGTACCGTATGCTAAGCCGCCCAGATGGGGCGGCACAGCACGTAGTTCGAATTATCCATAGGGGAACCGACTCGCTTTCGAATTAACGGGCTTTTTTATACACAGATCTGTATCGAGCTTGGCCGGACCTTGTAGAGTAGTTCGAATTATCGAGGTTCGAATTAACGAGCTTTCACTGTGCAGGATTTCTGTATTTCTGTGAGGCTATGAAGCTACATGAAGATGGATGTGGGCATGTCTCTTCCCTTGTCCGCTTCAGGTTTTGTGCATTTTGATGAGGCTGAAAATGTAACAGCCATGAACCAACTAAACTAAACCACTGAAGCCTTCCCATGCCCCATGCAAGTGTGTCACTTTCCCTCCTGGCTACCTCTGCTTTGCACGGAGAAGAAAACCTGTGAGTCTTTTTTTTTTGGCACTCTCGCTATGCCAATGGACATTTACTCCCCATGGTCCAAGTCAAGCAGAGGCCATGGAAGGCGGCGATAATGGGACTGCATTGGCCCTTCGGTGACTTCACTTGAAGCCTGTAACGAACCTGACCACCGCACAGCATTTGTTTGGTGTAGGTGCTGTGCATTCCGTAAGGCAGCACTTGCATGACGTTTTTACACGATGTACGCGAGTTGCTAGCAGCTGGGTAACGCCTTGGCGCTGCTTAACACAATTTTAACTAAATTTTTCTTGCATCAATGCTTGCTTTTGCTTCGGGGAAGAAAAAAAAACTCGATCCGAGTGCGCGCTGAGGTTCATTGGCCAGTGATGACCCGAGGCATGCGTCTTACTTAAACTTTAGGCCTAGCGTAGTGCCAAACGGAGTTCGTTTTGCATTATACTGGTTATGTCTGGTAATCATGAAGTTTGTCGCCAAGGTACCAAAGGAGTATAGACACCTAACTTTTGGGTGCGTGTTTTCTTGTTTGTAATGCGTGAGGCATTATTTTATATGGATTACCACATGATATTCTCCTACGACTGCTAAATAATTTATAATCGCATTTCTTTCTCTTGCTATTTCGGTATGTGTCAACAGCCCAATGAGGACATGTCAACGTGTGCTTGCAGCTCACGTGAGACATGAAAGAACTGCAATATAAGTTCTGCTTCCACATTCGTTGTCATTTCAGCTCTTGAAGAACGCTGGCTTCAGCACTGCAGTGAATGAAAACGATGAAGCAGAGATTATATGGACGGCTTTCTATGCACCACGGGACTAAAAGCACTCTGACATCACAGCCATCGTTCGGATGTTGAAACCAAAAACATCATGACAGAAAAAATTAGGTTATAAATTATTTAGCAGTGGTAGGCGAATATGACATGGTGATTCATTTGTATTAGTGTCTTCCGCATCATTGTAGAGAAGAAAACATGCCACCAAAATTAGGTGTCTATGCTCCTTTAAGCTCGTGGCACTGAGCGTTTGTCGGGGCGCCGTCTTTACTAAACGGTAATTAGTGATGGCCGTGCCGCGCTGGCCTCACTCGGCGCATCTAAGCCTAATCCTGTGAAATGAAAATGAAAATTGGATTTTTGGGGAAAGGAAATGGCGCAGCATCTGTTTCCCATATCAGAGGACACCTGAACCGCACCATAAGGGAGGGATAAAGGAAGGACTAAGAGAATAAAGGTGCCATAGTGGAGGGCTCCGGAATAATTTCAACCACCTGGGGATCGTTAACGTGCACTGACATCGCACAGGACACGGGCGCCTTTGGCCCGTTTCACATGCTGCGACTAGAACGAAAACAGTCGGCCTAGTCGGTGACACCGCAGTGCGATTTTTGGCCAGTGCTTTCACATGCAACGCCTACCCTGCGAATTCGGTCGGAGGGAGAGGCAAGGTTGCTTGATGTTTCTATAGGCAATCCATGATTAAACGCGACAGAAACGCTACACGAAATGTGTTGATGATGTTATGACCAGCGCATTTTTAGATGCAAGACATTATTTCGTATCTTTTGATTAGAATAAACAGTTTTGCTTCCACCGCGTCAACAGCTACCACGTGACCGCACGTCGCACGCCATCTCGGCGATCCCCATTGGTCAGTCGCAGAGCGAACACACCGACACTGCGACTGAATTCCAACCGGACGGAACTCGGTCGCAAGCCGTCTGCGACTTCACCGACGGCCCTCCCCAGCCGCAGACCGACGGAATTCGCAGTGTCACAGGTGAAAATAGCATGCATGTGAAACGGGCCTTACCTTAGGCCCGTTTCACATGCTGCGACTGGGTCGAAAATATTTGGTGTAGTCGGTGAGGCCGCAGTGCGATTTTCAGTCACTGCTTTCACCTGCAACATCAACACTGCGAAATTGGTTGGAGGGACAGGCAAGGGTTGCATAGGCAACCCATTATTAAACGCGACCGAAACGTCACACGGAATGTGTTGATGATTTTATGACCAGCGTATTTTTAGGTGCAAGGCAGTATTTCGTATGTTTTGATTAGAGTAAACAGTTTTGCTTCCACCGCGGCAACAGATCGCACTTGACCCCATGACGCACACAGTCTCGGCGCTCCTTATGTGTGTGTGTGCGCGTAGACGCCGCAGTGCGATTTTCGGCCAGTGCTTAGGCATGCAACGCGTACCTAGCGAATTCAGTCGGTGGCATAGAGTTCTTACTAATAACTAGAGGGAAAGCTGGCGTCGCCCCGCCTATGGGAGTTTCCATGGAGCTTCTTCGAGACCACCTGGGCCACCATGGGTGCTCTAAGCATCATGGGGCGGAGAGGTACCGACTGCAGAACCACAACTTTTGGCCAAAAAATAATGAAAAAACAAACGCTGCTCGATAATCAAGAATGTCCTGTCATTCAGTATTGTGTCTATAAATCGTAACAAACGAGCAGAAAAGCATGTAAATATTCAAAGTTTGCTCAAAATAAGCGATGGCTTGCTCTCCTATTGACCAAGAATTGCAGACCACAAAAGCCAATATTTCGTGCTTAACAGGCGCAGTTTTAAAGAGAGTTGTGTTTTTGAAAAAAAAAAAAGTTGTTTGAACACTTTAAGAGGTTTTTCCACAGCATTTTGGAAAACTAAAACCGTTAATTGGCGTCGTGTGCTGTTGCGTTTTTGCTACTATGGCATTTGCAAACTACTTTTACGCCGAAGTCATCTGCGCGCCATGGATACGGAATGGGTCACCTTAGTAACGCCACTCTATGTTCCTGAAAAAAACTTGCTGTCCCGCACCAAGTAGCTCATCGCCCCACGATGCTTTGCGCGCCCATGGAGGTTCAGGTGCAGCGCCGCCAGCTTTCCTTCTAGTTAATAGTACGAAACACTAGGGCCATTTTTTTACCTACACTGGCTACACTAGTGTAGCATGGTTTCATTTTTTTTTTTGTCAGTAGCAAAAGTATAGCTCCGCCCACCTACACGGACGCATTTCTTTCACGCGTGGTGTAGAACGAAAATTAGTTTCTGCACCGCTTTCTTTGGAGGTGTAGGCTAGCAGACGAAAAAAGAAGGCGCGCGTTTCAAACGCACGCCATTTTCTGATGGTAAATGCCGCCAGCGGTTGCAGCGCAGCCTCTCGTTAAGTCCGTGAATTTCGTCCGCGAGGACGACGGTAGCGTTGTGGCGGTGCACCCATGCGTCTAAGACAGTGGCAACCTTACATTCGACGAAGATGAAATCGCTTGCACGACTGAAAGTGCATATTTTAGTCTGCTGAACGCTACTTCGCGTTTAGGTATACGCCGCGTTCGTTCCGTAGGTATCGGCGCTGGGCGGTTCACGTGAAAAATAGAAGTATATTTGCATATATGGTAGTCTACTTATCTATGTATGTTAGTGCGAAGCTCCCTAAGCTTACAGTATCGTCTCACGTCTGTGTATTAATACGGCGGCGTCTCAAAGCGGTCGGTCAGCCCGCTGGCTGAGAGCCGAGAAACGGCCATCGAAAGTCTTATAAAAAAAAATAAAAGTTCCGCGTCACATGGGTGCGACTTTCGATGGCCGTTCCTCGGCTCATCCAGCGGGCTGTCCGACCGCTTTGAGACGCCGCCGTATTAATACACAGACGTGAACGCCGGTTTCAATTTCAACGCGGCGCATAACGCTGTTCCCCTAGTCGCGACAGAAGCATGGATGCTTTGTATTTCGCACGAGGAACTCGTCACCGACCCTTCATCCGACTTACTGTGCAAGAAATTTAGCGACAGCTGCGTGGTACGCTCCATGCACCCGCTGAGCAGACGTTTGTGTGTTGCACTCCATTTGAGGGGCAACAAAAATGTCCTTTGCATTTTTCTACCCTAATAAACGCCACGCAAAAACGTTTTGCAGTTTATATTTCTTATTTCATCTTATAGTATATTACGACGACCAAAACGTTCAGAGCTTGTCGTAGGCGGCGGCGATCGATATCACGCTATTGGCTGACGCTCGTGCAGACGAGTACAGCGCCTCACGTCATAGCTTTAACCACGCCTTCCACTCGCCTACACCAGCTTGCACGAAGTGTAGGTTAAAAAAAAAAGCCCTTTTATGTTGCAGACCATAAAAGGCCAATATTTCGTGCTTAACAGGCGCACTTTTAAAAAGAAATGTTTTTGAAAAAAAAAAATGTCGCTTCAGCATTTTAAAAGGTTTTCCACAGCATTTCGGAAAACAAAAACCTTTTATTGGCGTCGTGTGCTGTTGCGTTTTCGCTACTATGGCTTTTGCTCACTACTATTACGCCGATGTCGTCTGCGTGCGGAGCGCGCCGTGGATACCGAATGGCACATCTCAGTGGCGCCACTCTATGTTCCTGAAAAAAAAAAAAACCTACTGTCCAGCACCAAGCAGCTCATCGCCCCATGATGCTTTGCGCGCCCATGGTGGCTCAGGTGCAGCGCCGCCAGCTTTCCCTCTAGTTAATAGTAAGAAGCTTGATGTTTGCATAGGCAATCCATGATTAAACGCCACAGAATCGCTACACGAAATGTGTTGATGTTATGAGCAGCGTATTTTTAGATGCAAATCATTATTTCGTATTTTTTTATTATAATAAGCAGTTTTGCTTCCACCGCGGCAACAGCTCCCACGTGACCGCACGCCGTCTCGGCGCTTCCCATTGGTCAGTCGCAGAGCGAACACACCACAGCCCTTTCCAGGTTCACCAATGACAGTCGCCCCCAATTGGCTGGGTTACAGGAGCACGCCTAGGGCCTTCATCACCGTGTCGCTTCCCGGCCTGCCCTGCCCAGACCCGGTGCCCCCTCCCGCCCCAGATCCGCCTCCCCTCACCTATTCTTTCATCCCCTCTCCCTAGCAAAGCCCAGTTGTGGTGACCCCTTCACTGGAGGCAATTACCGGGCTGCGCTAACCCCCCATTTCTTCCCCCCCTCCCCGTGTCATCCGGGAATAATAATCACAATCTTCTTCTCATCGCGGAAGCCCGCTGGGTTACAGGAGGACGCTACCCCTCCCACCGTTAAGGCGCGCTCACACTAGCGGGAAGCTTCCCGCGCCGGCACAGCGTCAACGTCGACGCTGCCTCGCAGCTCCTCAGAATGACGCTCACACTGCGCGCGTTTTCACGCTGCGGTTGTCTTGGAATGTGGAGAGAGGAGGCGCTGAGGGAGGACCCGAACGAGCAGAAAGAGAAGGGGATAGTCACGTGACACTAGAGAAGACTGGAAAGCGCACCCTGCTAGCTCCCCTCCCGTCGCCCTGGCAAAGCAGCCGCCGAGTGCCCGGCCGGCCGGACGCGCGCAGCCTCCGCCTCCGCCGACGGGGTCACTGAACTGGGACCGACGTCACGGTTCACGGTCGGCGCCCATTGGCTGTTCTGGTCACCGGCACGGGAAAAATAGGTACCGAACCCATCGCTCCGCGGGACGGGAGAGCAGGCTGTCCGCGGGAGAAAAACCGGCTTGGGCGGGAAGCGGCACGCGGGAAACGCCCGGCGTTGCGCGTTTTCCCGCTAATGTGAGCGCGCCTTTACCCGGCCTGGGAGCACCTTTGGTACTCCGCAGCCCCGGACATTGGTCAGTCGCAGAGCGAACGCACCGACGCTGCGACTGAACCAGACGGAACTCTGTGCAAGCCGTCTGCGTTGGTGCTCTGACCGACGGCCCTCCCCAGTCGCAGGTCGACGGAATTCGCCGTGTCGCAGGCGAAAATCGCATTCATGTGAAACGGACCTTAGCGTTTCGCCTCCAACGAAACGCGGCCGCCGCTGTCGTGTTCGAACCCGCGGGTACTCCGGATCAGTAGCCGAGCGCTCTAACCACTGAGCCACCGCGGCGTCTAATCCTGTGTCCAGAACTGCGTAGGCTTCGCGATGGTCAGCTGACCTTCTACTTTCGGCGGACGAGACGTTTAAGGCTGTTGTGCATAAATATTGGCGTCCGTCGACCGCCTGTGACACAAAATGGAAGATAAAACGACTTGCCAGTTCAGTGACGACGCTGCCGGTCCCTGACCGTTGCTTGCTCCCCGGCGATTGCGGGACGACACTGAAGCTTCCATACACCAATGGAGCAGCGTTAGTGGTTCGTCTCGCGAGACATTAGTTGGCACAGCTAAGCACACTTCATACCAGGCAGGGGTAGCGCTGCACGAAGTTCAGGCGTCATGCTTATCTCCCGAGATCCGGCAGATTGGCTCACTACTCTTCGTCCCTACTGCAAAATCGCTTCCCCTTGATGATGATGACCTCTGACTGAATGGCACTTACGGGGGATTGGCCAGGGTACATTGTTGATACAAACTCGCACATGGGTAAGGAGTGGAATAATTAGATAATTTTGTGAAGGCGCAAATCTGGAGAAAAGAGGTGAAAAAGGAAATGAGAGCCGTGAATTCACATTTTAGCCTGAGAATCGACCTGATGCAATTAATAAAATCGCGCACTGGTTTCAAGGCTTCTTCCCCTTGCCACGTGACCTCGTGGTCTCGCACCTGCGCGCGCCCGGCGTGTCTCCGCGTGGGGAACGAGAGCCTTCGGTAGCCTTGGTTCCGACGTTTCGCGTCCACGGTAAGGAGGTTGAGGGACGCGACCGCTGTTGCGTTGCGGCCGGATCTGTGGTCGTTCGTTCCGAGGTCCTGCGTCGCAGCAGCCCTAACGTGCGACCCTTCGCTTTCGTTCGTAGCGGGCGAGTGCTAGGATCAGCTGATCCAGCTGAGCATTCCGCGGTCGTTCGTCCCGAGGCCCGTCGCTTTCCACGTCCGTATACCAGGCGGGTGTTAGTGGAGCCACTCAACAGTCGGAACGCCGACGTCGCAGCAGGTCCGGGAGCGTCAGAGCCGGACGCCAATCGTCGCCGCCGGCCTGCGCTGCCGTGTGGCTCCTCGCGCGAGGTCTTAGCGCCAGTGTAACCGTTAGAGCCCGCGGTCGTGCGTTCTATGGCCCCCCTAATGTGGATTTGATCATCTCGTCGCCTTCGTTCGCCGTAGTCAGAACGCACTTCACCGGGCGATGGTCAAGGTACACCGGTGGTAGATGGAATCGTCGCCGCTGCGAAAAAAATTAGTACTGCGCTGAGTTAGTACTTTTTGCTCGCTGCCGTTCTTCACTAGCACTCCTGCCCCAGTTGATCATGTGCGTGTGGCGAATTTCCCCTGCGTCCTATTATCGCCACCGCCTCCCGCGTTCTTCCACCTTGCACGCCGTCTCGTTTTACTCGCGGCCTCGCAATCCGCGCGTAGTTCGAAGATGTCGGCCGCGACCTTCAAGTTCTTCTAACCCACTGAGAAAGGCAGCTGATTTCTTCAAGGCGGACATTATCAAATGGGGCTTGTTCACGTCCAGCGTTGCTGAAATAACAGAGCTAACACTAGACACAGTAAGTCAAGAGGGTTGTGTGTGTGTGACATGCTTGTGTGGGATGTCTTATTGCGAAAAGAAAGTGTTTTTAATTAGGTTTTAACTTGGTGGAATTTTTGGTTCTATGTTTGCCTGTGGCATGATTTGCATCACATTGATTGCTTTATTTTTCGTTCTTAAAGGTTTTAATGTGAAAAGCACGTTTCACATGCATGCTATTGGCACCTGCGATGCTGCGAATTTTGACGCTCTGTGACTGGGTAGGGCCATTTGGTCTAGCCTCAGATGGCTTGCAGTCGAGTTCTGTCCGGTTGAAATTCAGTCGCAGCATCAGTGTGTTTGCTCTGTGACTGACCAATGGGGAGCGCTGAGACTGCTTGCTATGTGGGGTCACGTGAGAGCTGTTGCCGCGGCGGAAGCAAAACTGTATTCTGATCAAAGCATGCAAAATATTGCCTTCCATCTAAAAGTACACTGATCATAGCATCATCGGCACATTCCATGTAGCGTTTCTGCAGCGTTTAATCATGCATTGACTATGCAAACATAAGCAACCTTACCTGTCCCTCCAACCGAATTCGCTGGTTACGCGTTGCATGTGGAAGCACAGACCAAATCGCATTGTGGAATCATCGATTACACTGCATATTTTCGTTCTAGTCAGATCATGTGAAATGGGCCTATCTCTGTGGCCTAATGAGTTGTTTTGTGTGGCTTCACCCATGTAAAAAAAAGATTGAGGGCTTAAAAAAAAGATTGAGGGCTGTAAGGTGTTGTGAAAGATGCTTTAAAGCTGTTGCAAAAAGTTTACGCTTCAGCATAGTTGTTTGCAGCAAATTTTCCTGCTTCTGAATTATTCATAATTGTGGATTTTCTTGATCCAGAATGTTCTAAAATGAAAATTCACGCACATCTGCTTTGATACATCTTTGTGTAGTCTTGCTTCTGCTGCTGTTTCCTAGAATGTCATGATGGTGAAGAAATTTGTGCACTTCTCATATGTAAAAAGTCCTGAAAAAGCTTTTCTTTTGTCAAGCAGAGGAGGTACAGATATTTCGTGTAAAACACTTCTGACTGCTGTAGCCACCATGGAGGCTCAGTGGTTATGGCTCTCGGCTGTGGCTGTTGAAGAACCGCAGGTGGTCGAAATTTCTGAAGCCCTTCACTACGGCAACCCTCATAGCCCGAGTCGCTTTGGGATGTTAAACCCTCATAAGCCAAACCGAAGCAAACTTCTGACTGCTGCACTTTTCCATTTACATCTGTACTCGGGCAACTTGCTGTAGAATGGAAGCTACAGGCACATGGTGACTGTTTCCAGACTTGTGTGGTTGGCTCGTGAGCGTGTAAAAACAGCGCTGCTGTGGAAGCAGTCGCTTTATGTGTATTAGTGTCTACTCTGGTTTGGGCATGTTGCGAGTCTGTGTGTAAGAGGGTTTCACTGAGGCTGAGCTCTCCCAGGCTGTATGAGCATCATTGAGACTAGTGCACCATAATATTGGTCATTTATTCACGCTGGCCTGCTTAATGTCCAGTTCACCGCAGGGTACCCGTATTGTATCGGTAGCGACACTTGGCATTTTTTGCATGGTAAATGCATCCATGTTACTTTTCTGTTTCGCACCACGACATAATCGTGCTGTCTGTCCACTGTTGCAGTTTTGCAGCCAGTCTTGCATCGCAACTCGACAGCTAAATTGGCTGGCTGCATGCACCACACTAAGGAATACAATGTCTTGCTTTTGACATATGTTGAGAACGTACCATGCAGTACTTATTGTGGTGAAACAGCACATAAATTCTGGAATTCCAAACCTTTGCCGCAGCAGTGGATATTTTCAGGGGCTGTATGTAGTCTGTGAACTACTAAAGCTTTGCTGGCACTGTTCTAGCTGAAAAGTGATGTGCCTTGGCTGCTTTATTTGTGTAACAAAGCAGTAGAGAAAAATGTTACGCATTCGTAACGTGAACGGCAGACCCAGCTACAAGGTTTTGCCATCTTGACAGTTGCAGTGTGCAATACTTTGAACGCGCACGACCTGGAATTGAGGTTTTGCACGACAGTGATATGCAGCAATTCTGCTAGATTTAGTTGTAGCTTGTCACTTGTAAGCAGATGGCAGTTTAGGTCAGCTATGCGAAACATGGTGCCACTTACCTGTCCGACAAAGGCACGCTGGCCATTGGCGCACTTAAGCATGGCTCCTGGCCTCATCTGCTTGTCAAGAAGTTGCGCGCTTTCTCAGATTTGTGCGCTTTAATTTCATCTTGTGTTTAAAAACTCTAGCATGTGTTGTTTCTGGACGTTAAACCCCACATTTGCAGTTTACCTTTTATAGGACAGGCTGACATTCACAACTTCAGCTCGTTCAAGCAGTCTTGCATCATGCATCTTGTCAGCATCTCCGTAGTCGTAAGGGTTGATGCAAGTTGAACATTTCAAGGTATCCAGCCTTTTCTGCTCTCCTCAGACGACGAGCACATCCATTGAGTTGCATACTTTTGCAGGACTGGTAAAGATTATTTACGTCCAGACGTGAAAGGCTGTTGCGGGTCGCAGATTGTAAGCGATGAATAGCTGTTGTTGGCTGTGGCGTCACAGAAACGACCGTGAACATAGTGTATGGCCCGCCAATTGCCTAGTGCTCCTTGTGGGGTGACTTCCAAGTGAAACCCCCCTGTAGATGGCCGTGGTCACTTACAACCTTCTGCCATTGCAGCATGTGTGAGCACCTGCAGTTTCTTGTGATAGGATGTCGTATAGATGGCTTGCGCCTTTGTTGACAGAACAAGTGCGCTTTATACTCCCTCTCAGTAGTTCCTTGCAGACTACCAAAGCTGCAATGAGTGCTGAAGCGTCATTCTGATGCTGCAGATAGTGTACGCTAAAAGAATAGCATGCTTCATAGTGTACATGTGCCAAACGCTATTTAAAATTGAGCCTTACCATATGCTCATGTTATGTATGCCATTTACGGAGATTTAGTGCTCGTGGATGCTAATTAGCAAAAATATCATTCTAATATGATAGCGCCCTTCGCAGTAGAACCCCTCGCTTCAGACTGGATTCGTCGTTGTTACTGCCATTTTCAGTATGTTCAGTGGCCATAAATGGGGCACCGGCTTTCACTTTTATCTAATATTCCCTGTAACAAAATGTCTGAGAGATAAATTTGCTTTATTTTTTATGTAGAGTGACGAATCTGCCACTTCTAGGCCTAAGCGTTGGTTTGTTGACAGAAATAGTACCTGTTCTAAACCAAATGGCGCCAATAGGATGTTTTATCGTTGAGTCTCCGTTTACATACGCTGAACTAAATTTGCAAATGTGACAAATGGTGTAACATCCCGCAAAATGCTTGCGCTTAGCGTACGTAAGCATACTTACGCTTAGGATACGTACACAGCATTGATTTATACTCTTTTCTAACCATATCTGTGTACGCCGCGAGCAGAAGGCCAGGCGCGGAGGAACAAGTTTTATGTGCACTCATGAAGGGGATCTTCTACCTTCCATAGTACTGCAGAGAATTTATGAGAGTAGTGGAAACCAATCCAGTTCAGCGTCATACTTTTCTCTGGCTTTTTCTGCTATTACTTGTGCAAGAATAGGACTCTGCAAGTCCACATAATACAGATAATTCAGCTTTTTATTTTGTATTAACATAATCACTAGGATGGTGCACCATAGGAATCAGCTGCTCAGTATTCAGCAGCCCAACTTGTTACAGAAGCTCTATATCAACGCTTGTTGGCAGCAAACTGATATCTTGTAACATAGTTTTGGGTCATTCCACTTGAAACATCCCAGACTGCAAAAGCGACCACCGCTGATTCTCTTTACAAAAATTCGGTTAGTTGGCAATTCGGTGAATAGAATTTGAATGAAGCATTTCTCTCCAAATTTTTTGCTCATCGCATGAGCACTCTTTGAAGTTTCCGCAAAGAAGCAAAAGTTGGTTGGAGTTAAAAATTGTAAAATAAAATGTGAAACAAGATACAATAACAAATATTATTTTAGAATATTTCACTCGCATTGTTCTTTAATCTGATTTTGTTAATGAAGTCATGCAAGAATTTTCCACATTTTCTTGGTTTAATAAGAAAAAAAGTGTGGCACTGTAAAATTTTTTACATAAACGTTACCATTTCAGCCACAATAATTTTTTTTCTACTTTCACCCATTGCTGTAACTTACGTTAAGAATAAGCATTGTTAAACGAGGTACTTTTAGCAATAATTGCATGCAAAAAGTGATTTTTTCTTGAGATTCAAACCTAAATTAAGAATCAAGGCCCTCCAGATAAAAATGCGAGATGACTCACTATACACACCAACTTCATTGCTTGTAATCTAGAAATTTTAATTCGAATAAAATTTGTTTGAGAGGAGTGTAAAAAGTGCAGGCACTGCCAAACTGTCTTCACTGCAGGACACGTACGGTCGTGCTCAATATGAAATTTTTTTTTCCCCACTTCAAGGGTTTCGATTTGGCCTGAATTTCACGTTGATTTCGCGAAAAGTGGATGAGTTGGATTGGCTTGAGCACTGTGCAGAAATGCAGCATGCAAATAGTGAGCTTCATTGCAGCTGCAGTCATAAGTGGGCAAGCGGCACATGCATACTTAGCATTCAATTCAAAGCACGCGCAGAGCTGGTCTTTGGCTCATAGCTATTCATGCATATTCAGTACTAAAATCAGTGGTGTTATGAATCTTGCAGCCATATGGGTGACAAGGGAATGGCAGCTTTGGCAACTGAAGATATGTACACAGAGTGGATTATTCTGTAGCTGACTATGTGACTTTTTAATTGATCCCTGGAAGCATTCGCCAGTTGGCCAGAGCAGCTGTGGCGCTTATTTGCAGTGCAGAATATAGTTGGACTAACTGCTAAGATAGTGATAACTATGTCGGTAATGAAATCCTCTTGATATGGGGAGTGGTTCTGAAACATTGCTTATGGAATGCCTTAAAGTGAGACACTAAACTTAGCAGCACTTGTGTAGTGGCTGTGCACAAGGCTAGTGACCAGTCATTTTTTTTTGTCCATGAAGACTCATTTTCACAATTTCATCGTGATCAGGTGATGATTTTACAGTGAAAGCTGTTATATGAAGCCCTCCCCAGCAGATTAGCAGCATAAACTGTTCACATCCGGTCATGTGACCAGTCACATGATCACAGTAGTCCAGGTTGCCACAAGGTCTGTAGGTCTTAGGCATTAGCAAAAGACAACCCAGCATCATGGTGACAGCTTTCACAGAGTTCAGTGCATTACAGAGTAGAGTGTAAACATTTTGCAAATTTTATTAGGACAAATCATACATAGCAGCAAGAGCCAGGCCTTCTCTATTCAAGGAAAACCAGGAAAGGTGGTGCAACTGCACTCCAGGCTTTTTGTTGCAGCTCAGCACGATAGCATCTTTCAGCTGTTTCAGCCAGTTGAACACTTCCAGGGATCGGTCTTGGCAAGATTTGGAGTTGGACTGCTGGCCCTAACGCAAAAATTTCATTTTTGTGGGCAGATGTGGGTAAGAAGTCCAAGCTCTTGCTCAACATTTCAATTGGTCGACTACAATCTCCACATGAACCAGGGGAATTTACAATGAGAAATTTCATCTATGCACAGTGCACTCTCAAAAAGGATGCATGCGACGCATGCTTGGACGTACTCAATCAAGCATGCGAAAATGTGCTGCATAGTATTAGCGTAATATTATATGGGAGATTAAGTCTTTCCCTTTTCACAGCCCTTGTCTCTGGTTAAGTGCTCAGTCAAATAAGCTTTCGGCATCATAGGATCAGTGTCCCTTCTTTTCCGAACCATCAAAGTGCTCTCTGTATAATGCCAGCAGCATCTACCACAAGAGTTTTGATGAACCCGCCACCAAACTCTGCTTTGTTCTAGTCATTCAGATTTGCCCCCAGGCAATGGCAAGTGTTAGTGCTCTTGCAGTGTACAAATGTTACGTTCAGTTGAAATTTTGGGTCCCCTCAAGACAGGTTCGCTTCAAGGAGCTTGAGCCGTGTTGTGCTTAACTTGCAGTTGCTTCTGGCGATGCGTGCCAACGTGGAGGACCGAGGCCTCAAGGATATGACCCCGCTGATGGAGGCGGCCACTGCGGGCCACGTTGACATCGTCCGGCTACTCATAGAGCACGGAGCTGATGTTAACGCACAGACAGCACAAGGCATGCATTCTCTTTCTGTCTAGTTTGTGTGCTTTCTTGGGGATGTTCAAACAGCTGTCAGGGTGGTGGAGGGTGGCACAGCAGGCATTGCACATCGGTGTCCACCTGGTTGTGTATGCTGAAATCCAGGTCCCTTAAAACCTAGCTTCACTGCTTGCCGCATGACTTGTAGTCTACAGCAAGGCTTTGTCTCGTCTATGCCGAAACTGTTTTGAGCCTCATCGCAAGTGGGACTGCATGCTGTGCACAAAATACATTCTATGGTCGAATCTTGGCCTTTGAGCCGCCTTGACATTGAGGAGGGCTGTGCTGGTGCAGGGCACACGCCGCTGATGTTTGCCTGCCTGGGGGGCCACGAGGCTGCGGCTCGAGCCTTAGTGGAGGCAGGGGCCAACCTCGAGGAGCACAATGAGAATGGCCACACACCCCTCATGGAGGCTGCCTCTGCTGGCCACGTGTCCACAGCCCGTGTTCTGGTAGCTGCTGGCGCCTCCATCAACACCCACTCCAATGAGTTCAAGGAGTCTGCGCTCACTCTCGCCTGCTACAAGGGTACGCTCATCAACTCCTCACTGGTTGTACTCTTTGCTTTCGCTTTAGCAATGCAGTGAATGGCAGAGAGCTAGCTGTAGTGAGAGCCAACCCATGACAGGTCTGGAGAGAGTGCTGGCATCTGTATTCCCGCTTCAGTCCGTGCCTTATGGCTTGAGCCTCGGACAAATGACATGTAACTTTGACTGATGCTGCACTTGCCACGGGATTAATGTTTGTAATGCAAAAGTGAATACTGGTATAATGGCTGCTGCGCACTTAAAATTTATAGTAGTTTCCAAAAGCTCAGCGCCCCCCCTGTCTTGCACGTCTTCTGGTGTTCGTGTTCCATACCGCTGTGTTAATCATTAGTAAAAAGTAGAAACAGGCATCCAATTGATTTAATCTCCCAATGGTTTGGTCTGGCCGCGGCAGTCGCATTTCGATGGAGGCGAAATGCTCGAGGCCCGTGTACTATGGTGTCCCTCCTAGCCTGAGTCTCTTTGGGATGTTAAACCCCATAAAAGCAAACCTGATCTCCCAATGGACACATTTTTTGTTTTTTAAATGGTTCTAAAATGGGCATTGTGTACCCATGCTGCCGTCTATTGGCAGACCAAAAAAAAATGCTTTGGACAAGCCCTACTTGCCGTGAACCGGGCACAGAGAACCAGAAAGCACTGGATAACCTGGACTCATCATGAGCCAGAAATGGTAGTCAGCTTATGACAAGCCTGGCTATCTAAGTCTGCAAGGGGGTCCAAGGCGATGCAAGACTCTATGGAACTAATGTTCCGAGACAGCGGTGGCAGTGTTTACCCCAGTGGGGCAAAGCTGAGCCAGCAAAGCGGTCTACATCAGTCAGCCGTCATCTTGGACCCCAGCTTACAACACATTGCGGCCAGCACAGTTTTTTCTAAGTCAAGGATGGGTAAAGTTACTTGAATCCGTAAAACTGATTATGCCACTCTTATGTGTATTTGCTGTGTTTTTAAACATATTTTGTAATGTTCAGTGTACTGATTGTGGTCCTTTGTTTTAATATCTGATGATTGTGACAAGTAAACTCTCTTGGAGTTTCGGTTTGAAATTTCTGTTTTCGAGCCTGGTTTCAGGTTGCTTAAGGGGTTCAGCTATGGGATCAAGGCACTTAAAGCAAGGAGCCGCTTACGACAAAGAGCCACTCGCGCTCTCATGCACCGCGATGCCACCTCCGTGTGTTGTATACAAGGCAAAAGCTCCAAAAGGATTGGGCATGTTGCGACACCTGTGAGTTAACATGCCAGATGGTACATCTGCAAATTTCATGACGACCATGTGCTGCAATGCGCATGAACGAAAATCTCCTGCATTCAGAACTTTTTTTTTTAAAATGCGGATGGCGCCAAGCGAATCAGTCTTCCTACTGTTAACTTTTTATGGCACTCGGCTTTAAGGCCTTTGCCGCAATCTGCTTGACAGTACACATTGGTGCCGCTTATAAAGGATAGGTGTTTGGGTGGACCCTGGTCTTTTTTTGATTTACTGGCAGATTTTTATGACAGTTGCACGGTTTTGTAGTTTTCTGTGATTTTAAATATGCATATAGATTTTCTATAAGTAATCTAGTTTTGAAGGTATTGAGCACTTTGTGTTTTTTGTTTGGAGGTGAGCTGCCTGTAAAACTACAGGTGTTACAATGAAAAATGACCTGTCAAATTATTCTAGAACACACATGGAATGCAAAAATCAAGTTTTAATGTCCTGGTCCCATTGTAACCGAAGTTAGAGTTTGTCAAAGTTTACAAATAGCTATCTGGACACTCAAGGAAACATGTAATTTTTAAAAAGATTTCTGATAAAGTACCACAAATTTATGATTTTGCACTCCATATATATATAGAGTATGTTTCTGGTGCAAAAAGAATTATAGCAATAGCATAAGTAGAACCAGAGATATCACACCTCCAAGCACGTATCAAATCAATATTTTGATTTTGAGAAAATGGAGAAACACGTTTTACATTTCTACTCACTGGGAAGTTTAAAAAATCCTGCCAAAAGCACTCAATACGCCCCAGGAGGATAATACGGGTGCATGGAGTCCTGGTGTTTGCGCTTGACACCTTTCTTCAGTAGATGTGAAACTGCAATGCGCTGCTTCTTGCTGGACATGCGACTGCCGCGTAAGTCTCTCTCTCGAGTCCTCTTGAGTCCAGTTTTTGGCAGGTTTGTGCTTAGTTCGCTCCCTGTGCTAAAGCGTAACACTGCCACAGCAACCGCTGCTTCGACAGCAAAAAGCGAAGAGTGCTGTGTTTTGCGCACAAGACTCCAAATGATTGAGTGAAAACTCTCAGTGGAGTTGGGTTTTTCCTCGAGAACACCTTTCAAGCAGCTTCCTTTTAGAAAGCCGCTGATAGACTGGCAAAAGAGCCGTGGCGACATCCTTTGGCAAATTGTATTTGTGCTTAGGGACTGGCTCTCCCTTTGCTTTCGCAGCATTATGCCGGCACCACAACTCTTCACCAGCTGGGCATAGTGAATGGTCATGCTTCTCATCAGTTGATGTGGCAATATGTAGCCATTACTGCCCTCTTCATGGCGTCCACGTCACCTCCGTGGGATTTGAGTGCACGGCCATAGTACACTCTCATCTTTGTGATGAGATCTGATGTGAGTCGGCCTTTCCTTTCTAGGTTTCGTCCATCTTCAGTTCTGTGCTTTTGCTTCAGGTTTCTCAGTGCAGTTTCCATCCTTTTTTTAACGTGATTAATGCAGTCCTCTTTTCGAACTTGCACAAAACCATATACTTCAGCCTGGGTAATTGCATCATAGGTACGGCTGTTTCCACACGGAGGACAGTAGTGTATTGAAGGTTGTGTTTTTCAATGGACCTTTGAAATAAAATCAGGCCTGCCTCTACCGCCATTTGCCCTGAACTGCAGCCAGTTTTTTTTTTTTTTTGGAGCCGGTGTTTTCCTTTCCATTCTTCATTATGCATTGTGCCAGGTTTCAGGCCAACTTCGCACCCCAGGCAAAAACTGCTCAGAACTACGAAGTCGAGCACGTATCCTGTAATTAGTTGAATGACGGCACCGCCGCCTGTGTGAAGAGTGGCCCCGCGTCAACATACGAAAGCACAATTCTCGATAAAGCTTCGCTACTTCGCGCGCGCTCTGCTCCATAGCGGCCTCTGCCGCTCGCGCGACAGCGGGCCTCAACGTTTTCTTGTGCATGCCGCGGTCGGATAATCCCATAGTGGTAAATATATGGTTCGTGGCTGCTCCCAGTCGAAAGCATTGCTCGTCCCAGGAGTATGTTAATTTCGAAGGGGTTGCATCGCTTTTCGGTGTCCACCCTCCGCGAGCTCCATTCTGAGGCAACTTCACCGCAGGTCTCGCAAACGAACACTAACTTAGCGAGGCCGTAGTCATGGTCGCCCCGCACTGACTTGACGGAACCACGGCACGTTTTGCGCGTCACAACACTGCGGCACGATCCAAAACGACCGACGCTTCCGCGGTACTTGCCTGAAAGCACTGGGGCTTCTTTTCTGTGGCAGGCGTCGAGTCCAGCCTTTTAGCGGGCACTCACTCGCTGGGTGCGATTCTTAAGGCTGTTTCACATGCAAGCGAATCCTGCGGCGGAAAAACCTGCTTCGAGTCGTCGTTGCGGTGAGCGGCGGTTCCAACAAGTTGCAAATTTTCGCTGCGACGCGCCGCTCAATCGCTTGCATGTGAACCAGCCTTTAGGCGGCCGGAGTCGCCGAAAAAAAAAAAAAAAGAAACGTGCTGTCGACGCAGGCCTGCGGAGCCGGCGAAGCGTTGAAGTCTGGCGGCGATTCCGAGTCCGCATCGGGTCGCCAGGCATCCGTCGTGCGTTCCCATGGATTTGATTCATTTGCGCACATTTTTGTTCTCTTTCGCCGCCGCCCGTAGCGGTTCTTCGAGCTGAACTTCGTCGGGCCTCCAGGCATGGCGAGAAGCCTCGACAAAATGGCGTCTTGTTCGGACGCCCGTGGCCACCGACTCCATATGAGCCGATGGTCACGTGCCCTAACTGGCCAATAGGAACTCGCGCTGCGCGTTTTTTCGTGGATATTTTTATTGCAACCCCGCACACCATAGTGTTGCTGCTTGACTATTAAAGTCCGGCTGTGAGAATGTGACAGCCGGTTTTTCCCTTGCTCCGTTGCGCCCGCAGCCGACGAAGGGGGCTCTTTTTGGGCCGGTTTCTTCGCGAAATCGGGGGGCCGGTGCCGCTGCGCCCTGCTCAACGTTTCCGTTGTCGCTGGAGCGACGGAGCCCCGCCCCACGGAGAACGCACCAGTCGCAGCTCGAGCTTACTTGCTGCAAGCGAGAGATGGCGCTGGAGAGCGTCGCGGGTGCGTGGGTGCCCGGGCACGAAATTTTTTTCTTTCTTTGTCGTGAGATGCACGCCCGCTGCCAAGGAACAGAGAGCGGATGACTGTTTTATTTCATTTACGAGGCGTTCCAGCTAAACGACTCTCCGACTGAGTTTTGTGTCCGCAATGGACGCGGGATATACGATAAGCGAAAATCTGGTGCGCTCACTTGTAGCACCACAGTTATGCAGTATATTTTTAATTCCGCTCGTTTTCTTTGAGAATTTTTTTAAAGATTGATCCTTGAATGGTTGTACGAACATTCCTATATTGATAACAAACTTCATTATCACCCTAGATAACTTGATTTCGCTGACTGGCCAGAATAATTTTGCTGCAGTGTGCATTTCTGTACCGCTTTAATATTAGGTTGCTATATTCGTATCCATTAGTTTTAGTGCCGTATTCGCGGTGTTCTGCAGCAAAACTGCGCATAGTTATTGAAACTAAATCCAAACTTTTGCCAGAGCTCGCAGGACCGCGTCGTTGTTTCTATGATAAGGGGCAAACAAACCAGAGTCAAGCAGACGACGACTTTCACCAGAATGTTCTTCGGAGCCGGCCTCCCACCGCGCAGCTGCGCTTTTTTTTTTTTTTTCGCGCGGGAGAGGAAAAAAAAAGGGGGGGGGGACGTATAGTCACGTGGGAGCAGCGAGCGCCCATTCCAATTGGTTTTCCGGTGTCCGGCGCCTGTTTTGATTCGAACACCGCACCGCTCCGTTGCTGCCGCGGTTTCCGCCTTCGTCGGCGCCGGGCCGTAGAGAAGGCCGGCTTTGACAATGAGGCCTTGCGCGCCGCGGAAATCGGGCGTGATTTGTCGTCAATTTAAAGGGCCGCGCTCGAGGACTCGGTTTTTTAAAACTATCTAGGGCAAGAAATATTCGGTATTTTTACAAAAAATTGCAGATAGGTGCGGAAACGTGCCAGGAGCACACAAAGCACGCCTTGAAAATAGCCTTGAAGCCCAGCCATAGAAAGTAAAATAGAGAGGGTCGGTCCATTGGCCACGTTTTATTCATTCAGCCAGCGTTGTTGAGCTTAGTGTCAGGCGCTGTTTCATGTGCTACACCTCAGTTTGCACTGTTTGCCTGCTTTGTTTTGGCGTCATGAGTGCGACTCGGTGGCAGTGTTTCACAGCGAAAGAGAGGCTAAAGATTATAGCCACTGCCGAAGAAATCGGCAACGGAGCTGCTGCGACACAGCATGACGTCGACGAGTCTTGCATTCGCGACTGGAGGAAGAAAAAAGTCTTGAAACAACGAGCCGGGGCAGGTGAGTGTTACCCCCACCTGGAGACGCAGCTTGCCGAGTTCATTGAGGAGCAGAGACGTCGTGGCCACGCTGTTTCAACTGAGATGGAGCAAATGGAAGTCCTGAATTTGGGCCCGGAAATGAACATTCCAGGCAAGTTTTCATGCGAAGACGTGGATTTTCTATGCAGCGACGAACAGCCATGTGGTGGCGGCTTCCTGATGCCTACGAGGAAAAATTGCTGAAATGTCAGTGATCTGTCACCGCACTTGGGAAGGAGCACGGCTATTTGCTGTCTCAGGTGGGAAATGCTAATCAGGACACAGATGCCGATGGACACATGACCATAGTAAAAAAAGGGTTCCAAATTAGTCAGCGTGCTGACTGGTGGAAATGCCAAGCTGGGCTGCACAGTCATGTTATGTGCTTTGGTTGACGGCACGAACTGCGCCCGTATGTGATGTTCAAATGCAAGATGCTACCTAGTACCTGTTGCGTATGGCACTCCGCCTTGCTGGAGTGGGCAGCGAGCGGCATCGCGTCTTTCTACGGGCTGTGGATGCGATCGCTTAAAGAAATAGCCCTCCCTTATCGCCCACTCAACAGTGGTTCATCGGTTTCGATCGCCAAGAAGGGAAATCCTGGTCCAGAACGAAAAGTCATCCGCTCGCTGCACGCTCTTGTAAGGCCACACGCAACAGCTGCGTCACGCGAGGGAGGCGCTTCACGCCGAGAGCCGCCGTCGCGCATGCCTAATTAGACGAACTGGGACGAAATTTTATACGCGCGCATCTCAGGACACAGGCGCGAGCAACTGCCTCCAAGTTCTCAATATAAACATCCACGCTAACTTCAGCCAATAAAAACTTAATTTTAGTTAATTACTGAATTTATGGGGACAATTATTACCCCAATTTGTGTCCGCGTGGCCGCATTACCAACGTGCAAAAGCGGCATTAGCGTACGGCGTTTCACGTTTTCAAAAAAAAAAATAGTAAAATTAGTTTTGAACACACTGTTTACCGTGTGTAACCTCCTGTACGTCGCCGCCAACTCGCACCCCTCGCTGGCGAGAAAAAAAGATTACTCAAAAATATGGGGTGCATAGCGAAATATAGTGAACGTCATTATTAATCAAACAATAGAGAAAGTGGGACCAGTAAGTTTCTGCTGGAACCAGTTGGTCCAGTAGAAAAGCAACGAGGTCGAACCCGACCGCGGCGTCGGTTTTCGACGGAGGTGAAACGCAGCAGGCGCCCGCGTGCTGTGCGATGCCAGTGCGCGTTAAAGATCCCCAGGTGGTCGAAATTATTCCGGAGCCCTCTATAGAGCCACGGCACTTCTTTCACTCCCTCCTTTATTCCTTCCCTTACGGCGCGGTTCAGGTGACCAACGATCTACGAGACAGATACTGTGCCGGTTCCTTTCCCCCCCCAAAAAAATTTTCAAATAATTCCGGAGACCGCTACCACGGCACCTCTTTCACTCCTTCCTTTACCCCTTATTTTACTGCGCGGTTCTGGTGTCCATCGAGATATGCGAGACAGTTATTGCGTCATTTCCCTCCCTCAAAAAATTTTGTTTTGTTTTGGGAGGGGTTGGGCCAATAGAAAAGCAGCAAGTGGTGTTGGCGCTGTACCATTGGCTGCTGCACAGAACCAGCAGGGTTTCCTGCTGGAACCAGTAACCCCCGTGTTCTTCGTACTGGCCCCGAACACCTAGCAAGTGCGCGGTGCAGCTTGAGCAAAGCGTGTATGGAGTACTACGTGCGGGAATTGCAGGCCAGCGCCGAAGAGTTTCTCCAAGCTTTAGTCGGAGGAAGCAGTGAGTTGGACCAAGCCGCCAAGCGGAACCGCCGTACGTACTGCATCCAACTAGGCTGTCCGTTTTTAGGCCGAGAAAATCGTATTTGCGACCCATGTGTCGGAAGTAGAACCAGCCTGCTTCCCGCCCGCGACGACAGAAAAATGCGCTGGTGTGTTGTTCGCGGAAATTATAGGCCCTGAGGTAGAGAAGTGTCGGTGATATAGTTTTCGAGTATAGTTGGCGAATGCCGAATGGCTGGTAGAAGCGACAACCGGGATACAAGCAAATTTTTCCCTCTGCTGCTGCCCGGTGTGGTTTACCTAGCGCCTACTGGAAACCGCAATTACAGCGCTGGCCGGTTCCGAAGGGCCGCCCGTTGGCCGCTTCGACGTGTAACAGGCTAGGCCTAGCGACGATCAGGGCGCATTTGGTCGCCCGCGAGCGACGCCGTTACGCAAAACTTGCTTGTGCCGGCACGCTTTGCCATGGCTCGGAATATAGCGGGCAGACTTTCTGATGACGTGGCTTTGTAATTTTCTGGTGCGAGCGTGGTTCCGAGCCAAGCAGCGCTCGGACACCGCGGTGTCAAAGGCTCGTTGATGAGCGTATGCGTAGCCGGGCTATTTCCTGAGGCCACAGCTGGATTCAATTTGGCAGGTCACAACGAATGGCGTTTTCAACGGCAGTTCAGTTAACCGCCAGTTAGGGATTTCAACTGGCGTTCAACTCGGAACTGGAATCGCCTGCTGTTCCACGAACACTTCGCGTTCAGATGGAACTCGGTCGAACCACACGACTCGCATCTAGCGCGAACTGAAAATAGTAAACAAAAGCAGCGTATGCATTTTTTTATTGCCACGATCGTCGTGTATATATTTTTC
The DNA here is from genome assembly GCF_052857255.1 of Amblyomma americanum. Classification (NCBI taxonomy): domain Eukaryota; kingdom Metazoa; phylum Arthropoda; class Arachnida; order Ixodida; family Ixodidae; genus Amblyomma; species Amblyomma americanum. The sequence goes on along the minus strand of NC_135497.1, from coordinate 423,468,407 downwards.
CGTTTTGTGTATTTTTGCTTTGCGGTAGAAATTTGCGCATGCCGAAGCACACTGAGGCGAGACAATCCAGTGAGGGGGGTCGTTTTTCGGTCCGTTGGACGTCATTATTATAGTCGCCGCCTTACCACTTATCAGGTTGGCCGTTCAGCTGGTATTCCCGATCTCAGTCGAACTCTACTGACAGTTCAGCTGGACTGCCGTTGAAAACTCCCGTGTAACAGCCCAGAATATTCTGTAGCGAGGGAGGCCAGCGTCCCTCTGTTATTTAAGCGCGCGACACGCGACGTATTCTTTGGTAATATCTGGGATGGGAGGTTCCGAAGCGGCGTCTGGTGCGTGCAGCGTCATCACTGCCGAAGCAGAGGAGATAGGTCGGCCAAAGCATTACTCCTACGAACTTTGCTTGAACGCTGTGACGTGACTTCTGAAAGATTCGCAGTTGCACGCCCGCTAAGCGGAGCGAAAGCATCAGCGACGGGAGGATGCAACCGTGGTGGAGTTGTGCCCCAGCAAGACAACGCCACCAAAGTCAGCTTGTGATCCTATCTTCTTTTACAGCTCAGCAGCTCTTTGAAAAAAAAAAAAAAAGCAGTGCCGAACACTGCCGTTATCAGGCTGTTTTGTTCGGCGCGAGCTACGCGATCGTTCGCGAAGATAAGCAACCAAGTCTAGCCACCACCGCGACGAATGGAAAGCGGAAAACAGAGGGAGGTGTTTGTCGGCGGTGTGATGGCTGTAGCAGGGAACAGCCAACTCTCTTCTTTTTAATGCATTTTTACTTTTTACGACTAGGCTTCAAGAGTCTCGCCGGATGCTCCCTCCTCAGTTTTTTTTTTTTTTTTCCTCCAAGGAGCACAGTTACGCGTCTGTGTTCAACTTTCCGCGGGGAAGCTCAATTCATGGGCGCAGTGCCGAGCGACCCCTCGTCAGTCAGCTCGGCGCCTCCCCACGCTGCCGGCTACATTTCACACATTTCCCGTGCGGGGTTCTGCTGTGGCAGTGAACCACGCAGTCGTCAGCTATGACAAAGCGTTTTACCAAGTGCCATTTCTAAGATCAGCGGCTAAAGTGCGTTGGCGATTAAAGTGGTTTTTGAGAATGGGCCGCGTTAAGTGCGACGAAATATAACTTAATAACACAGATGAAAAGAATGCTTTTTAATAAAAATTAGGTAAGCTAATAACTTCAACGAGAACGAGTACTTTCAAGGTCCTTTAAAGGTTCGTCATTTCACTGCATTTAGCAATGGGGTACATATTGTAAAATGTTTTAGGCAAGCAATTGAGTTTGAAATTTTTCCGTTGGGTCAGACTCGCCTGTTCAACGCATTGGTGTTGCTTTAGTCTGCTTGCCTGTAACCAGCTGCAGAATCATTTTAATGTGGTTCTAGGGAGATGCATTTTCATATTTTCCGTGCATAACTCGCATAGAACACGCGGCGGTGCTAGTTGTGAAAAAGAAATTCATTGCAATACTTTTTTTTCTTAAGACGCACACCGAGGAAGACAGGACGGGACAGACGCTGTCCCATTCGGAACGGGACTGCTTGTTCGCCTGAAATTACTTGTTCCAGAAAAAAAAAAAAAACTCGCAGGCCGTTCCTATTATTTTTCGTCAATTTGTAGACTCATGACAAAAATTTGCTGTTAACCTTTGGCGATTTTTTTTTCATGCTGTATGCACAGCCTCGGCAAGGGAAAACAGATTAGTTTTTGGCGGTACGTTTAAAAAATTGCGGTTGAGTGCAATTTGTACGCAAATAAAAAAACGGGCCCAAGCGCTCTACACAGGGAGCCCATGAACGCAGCCCCTGCACGCATGAGCGGTGGCTTTCCTGCACAGCTTTGAACATGATGGCGGACCTTCACACAACTCTGCTCCCTGCAGGAGCATATACAGGAGCACTAGTCGACGGTTGCGCAATAACCTTCAAATTGCGCCCTTCCGCGCCAACTGGTGACGCTGTGGTGCCTGGTTTATTGAAACCAGCAGATTCCTAGTTGGAAATTTTCACCTTGGAAGACTGGTTAGCGAGGAAACCCGACACTGGTTTTTAGTTGGTCCACTGTGCTGGTTTCAGCTCAGGAAAAAGGCAGCTGCACACTTTTTTCAGTCATTGTATCCTCCGGCTCCTGAACATGACCACCCAAATCGGTGTGCTTTGGTGGCATAGTACTAGTGATAACGGTTGTTGCAATGCTTTGGTATTCCTGCAGGGCACCTAGAAATGGTGCGGTTCCTGCTTGAGGCTGGCGCTGACCAGGAGCACAAGACAGATGAGATGCATACGGCTCTCATGGAAGCCTCCATGGATGGCCACGTGGAGGTGGCCCGGCTGCTACTCGATTCAGGTGCTCAGGTGAGCAGGGGCACCTGTGCTGGTTGTTCATGTGCTTGACGGCAGTAGACGTCACTGCTGGAATTGTTGATGCTGCAGTGTTTTGTCTTATGGCCAGTGTCAAAGAGGCATTCAATTATAAATGCCTTAGCGGCCTGCATGGCATGCTGTTTTGTGTGATTTCAAGTGCCAGCCAGTGTTGCCGAATCGCGGGAAAATCAAGTCACTGAGGGAAAAAGGGAATTTCGTTTAATAACCCATTGAAAACGTGGGAGGTTTTCGTTTCGCTAAAGACCGGTGTTCTAAAGGTGCTTTCTCGGGAAAATGTGCATAGATGAAGGGAAAGTGTTATCATGGCGGCCTGACTAGTGTCACAAGGAGAAATTTGCCTTCATGCTTCCCTTTAATTTGCTGCCTAGCCTTTCATACAGAGCCCTTACCCTTTCAGGTTCATTCAGGCTTCGAGTGCTGCTTCCTTGGATTTCTTCCAGCTACAGTGGCAATTACCCTTCCATTAATTGCTTCCAACCACTACCAACTCTTTAGTCACACAATCTTGTATGTGCGCATGTTGTTGTGAAGGCATTTCCGAAAATTTCTACGCTCTATGCAGGAGAGGCTAGAAAAGCTGGTCCCCGTCCCAATGCGAAAACTAATGAAAACGAAGTGGTGATTGACGATGATGTGATCAAGAACAATCCAGCCCTAATCATTATTAATGGGTTTTGTATTTATTTTATTTCACTCATTGTTATATATATTGCCTTGGCTGTATTGACTCTAATGTTACTATATTTTGAGAAAAATATATTTGGTGGGAAAAATGGGAAATTTTTAGCAGACGACCGGGAAAAACCAACTGGCCAATGCGGCAACACTGCCAACCTCAGCTCATGTTGTACGTCGTCCTCTGTCGAGCCTTTCCTCTGGCTTTTTGTCAGTGCAGCCAACATCCTCGAGATATTGAATTGAATTACTTTAGGAAATAAAGTCGGGTGATTCACTGGTTAATTAAATCATTGTTGTTTTTGAGTGTTAAAATCAAAGAACAGATGGATTGTTTGTCAAGCTGGTGACTGATGTAGTGGATCAAGCCTTATGGCTGGTTGTGTGGAGCCCTGTCGGGCAAAATGTGTAGCATTGACTGAGCAAGCCCTGTGGTGGTCGTTTGCTGCAGGTGAACATGCCGACAGACAGCTTTGAGTCGCCACTGACGTTGGCAGCTTGTGGGGGCCACGTCGAGCTGGCCATGCTGCTGTTGGAACGGGGCGCAAATATCGAGGAAGTGAATGATGAGGGCTACACGCCACTCATGGAAGCTGCGCGTGAGGGCCATGAAGAAATGGTAGCCCTGCTGCTTTCCCAAGGGGCTGACATCAATGCCCAGACTGAGGAGACACAGGTGAGCCCCAGTGCTTGGGGGCTAGTTTGCATCTTAAGGGGAGGATGGAAGGCATGCAGTGCAGCTGTGTCAAATATTTTGTGCACTTTGCCACCTCCAAGGGTGGATTGTGCAGTGTATGTACAGGTCTGCTGGGCACGCCATAATTTGGGGGTGTGTTTGACTCACAGGAAACGGCTTTAACACTGGCTTGCTGTGGGGGCTTTCTGGAGGTTGCCGACTTTCTGCTGAAGGCAGGTGCCCAGCTGGAGCTGGGTGCCAGCACACCGCTCATGGAGGCTGCCCAGGAGGGCCACTTGGAGCTTCTTCGATACCTCATCAATGCTGGTAAGTCTGGCACCAACCTGTGAGGAAGCTTCTGCGATGTGTGAGGCTGTAAATGCCTAGATTCCTGTGCCATCTAGAGTCTATTGTAAAATCTCATCACAGCGCTTAACAAGGTTTGTGAACAGTCCAAAGAGCCTGTGTAAGGCACCTCATTGCAAAAATTTCATATTTACTCGGATATATCTGGATGTAATGAACCTCCATATAGCGAATTCCTCAATGTTTTAATTCCCCAACGCGACCCCCGTTGAAGCGCGTGTTTGAGACCTCCATGTAACAACCGCACAGCGGCACCTTGATATAACAAACTCGCTAAGCCAACCATCTGTTAGCTTGTGCTGAATTACAAAATTCGGGAGAAAAGTTTCACGGCGATAAAGCACTGACATGAGACAAACGCCAACGATAGCAACGAGCAGCGTTCGTCCGTGTTTTTTGCGTGTTCCTTCTCTGTGTGTGTGTGCTTCTTCGCTGCAATATGAATCAAAAAAGATCGGATATACTGAAGAATTTGCTCTTCGGTGGGCTCAGCAGCCTGCCTCGGACTTCGCACACAGCCACCAGTCAATCCTAGAAATCCTCCAGGCACCAGGTGCTGCCCAGGACACGCCATCGTTGACAGATTCCTACAAAACGTGCTCCGCAGCGGCACTCAGTCCGGCCGGGTTGGGCGCGCAGTACCCTACCAGTGAGCTTCCAGCGTTGTACGCGAGGTGGCAGCACAGGAACATGAAAAAGGCGGATTGGCGCCCCTGCCTCTCCCACTCTCCCAACCCCACTCTAGCGGCGTTGCGCGAGCCGCGGCGGAGGTGGCAGTAGCTGCAGCATTGCGCTCTCAGCGCGATTGTGGAATCTTTCTCCGTGTTTATGACTTCGAGTAATGGGGTTTTCTGTAAACATTTTGAAGGTGATTTCAACTACATTTATTTCTTATTTTGGTTTTCATTCTGCATTATCTTTTCGGGTCTCCTTGCAATAACTGCATGTAACGAAAAATCCCGGACTGTTTCCAACATCGTTATATCCAGGTTTAACTGCAAAGCAATGTTTCTCCTTGCGTTATAACTAGGGGTTGGACTTTTCGGTTTTTATTTTTCGAAAATTCGGTGAAGTTTTTCGGTGTTTATTTCAGAATGCATTTTTTTTTTTTACAAATGAATTACTGACTTTTTTCAGTGATATAATGGGGCAGTTTTCTGTGGTCAAAAGTCTATCTCGGCATTTGTTAGCTTGAGCAGTTCGTTTGTGAGTAGTTAAAATAATGTACCAGTAATTTTGCACTTGGAGATGTGCTTGTAGAAGGAATTGTTTTCGTCATTAAAAAAGTACCGCACGGTTTAATAAGACAGCTGGCAGATAATGCTGGTGGAAGTTTACTTCTAAGAACTAGGTTGACAAGGTTTCTTTGGATTGTCGTGCTGGGTTGAATGGGAGGGCTGGGCATCACGTGGTCTGCATGTTGATGGCAGTGATGGCTCTGAGGCTCAATTGTTGATAGCCAGAATATGCCACTTTTCATGACGATCATACACAGTTTCGTGTCAGTGTCCTACTTGCAGTTGATAAGCCTCGTTAACATACTAACTGCTCTAATCAGGTGGTGATAGTGAACAGGGCTTGGCTAGCAGGCGGCGATGAGGTGGTGCTTGCCGACCTGCACAAGCTTGTTAGCAAGCAGGAAAATGCCTCAAACCGCACAACTGCATGGCTTATCCAACAATACAACTGTCTCGTCGCTCCCCTAGTTTTCTTACCTGGTCAGTTCTCAACTCTGAATGAGTGTAACTCGTACTCAACAGCCAACTATCTATGCCTTGCATGCCAAGACTACTGACCCCCTTCTGTTAAAACTGAATTTGCAAAACTATGTTTGGCATACTTTTGTTATTTATTTTTTGTTTAAAATGTTGGAATGTCGTATTGGTGTTGACCTATAGATGCTCTGAACCATCAATTCATTTAAGCTTGTTGGTGCAGCATCGCAAATTGGAGCAGTGGATTCTGCTATTTTCAACTGCTATCACGCTCCTGATAGCAGTTGGATGTCTCGCCAGTAAATTACCTTGCCAGTACAGAAACCCAACCTTTCGGCGCAGTTTTTTAAGTTTTGACAAAACAGTCTGATGTTCGATAAAATTCTATTCTGTGGTACTACCATAAGACCCGGTCAGTTAACTGATGCCTGAGCAGGCTGAACAAAAGGTGGTGAGGGAATAATGATGCCTTCTGCGGTTTATTTAGAGATTAGAGTGCATTTAATTGCCACGCTTGCAATAAGACACAATATCAATAAAAGCTTACGATTATAAGATATACTTTTTAAAGTATTCAGTTTTAGATTGTAACGTTTTGAGCTCCTAACTACTGCACTACGGGTAATATTGCCGGTGTAATGTATTTTTTAGCAAGCTTTGCCACTTGGAACTTGGTTGAAAAAAAAAAAAAGTAGCAACGGCACCGAGTGGTTGATTTTCGCCCGACTCCTGTCAGCTGTTGTGATTTTGTAGCGCGTCGACGTGGTTGGTAATTTGGTCGGTGTGTATGCTGGGCTCTTGATGTTTGATTTCTTCCCATTAACAAAATTCTAGCTGGAGATCTCTCTCTTTCGTTATACACTTAGGGACTAACATTGTTTCTGAGAGGGCTAACAAATCTGCAAAAATTACTTGGCTTGGCGGCTTTGGCATTTCACGACTGTCATCGGCAAATTAAACAGAAAGTGTAACAGAACAAAGCCCCGCGGCACACCCAGTTCAACTGGAAGACTCGCTGAGAGAGCCCCCTGAAACGCAAGCACATATTGTGCTCCCGCTCAAAGAGCCCTGGACATAGCGCAACAGGTGCCCGGTCACCCCGTGGCTACAGAGACCAAAGTTGTGGGATCAAACCCTGACCGCAGTGACCTCATTTCAGCGGAGGCGGAACACAGAAGAATTGAACGTGTAGTGTCAGTGCACCCCTATTGTACTTAATTGGGATCCCTCCGCTATGGCATCACAGTCCATGTGCGGTTTCAGGATGTTACACCTCGCATATATTTACACCAGTCCATCCTCACTAAAAAAAAAACTTATTTCTGTTGACGAGAGAAGACAAACCTGTTTGTAAAAAATATGGAGATGAACTAACAGTTAATCACATTTTATACTCTTGCACGAAACTTGAGAAACTAAGGAAAAAATGTTTTACTCGCTTTTGTAACAAACACCCAATGTTGCCCTGGGTGAAGATGCAATTGTAGTAGTAGTAGTGGTAGTGGTGGTGGTGGTGGTGGTTTATTTAGAGAAAAAAAAGTGAAGGAAAAGAATGTTGCCGGCCACAGCAATTGCTATCCAATATCTTTAGCACCCGAGCTGCATCTGGCGGAGGTGAAAGGGAGAGGATATAGAGGGGAGCGATAGCAAGAAAGGACAGGCAATTGTTGTCATGTCTTGTGTTTTTAGCTTTTTAAGAGAAGCAGGTTTTCTCGGAAAACTGTAGATTTCTACCAACAGCTTCGCTTCAGCCTTTGTACACCTCGGCCACTTCTCACTCCTGAGAAGAAGGCTGAGGTTTTTTGTTTTGGTTGGGAGCCTCGAGATCCTTGCCTAGCCAAGGATGGCCGCTGAGGTTTCCCATCCCTCTTGAAATCTTTTCTTTGTAGCCATTTGTTAAGTATCTTTCGTTTGTCATCGCTAGGTAGTACTAACATTTTGGGCACTGCACTATCGATGATTTTTCACGTTTCTATAAGACTGTGCAGGAAACTTTTCTTATATCTTGAGCTTGGCGCATGATAGCCTTAGTTGCCTATGTGCCATAAAACCCAACACAACAAACTAAAAAAAAACTAGCAAAAACAAACAAAATGAGATCACTATCTTTTGACAATACCATTAGCCTTGTGCAATCAAAAGTATTGCAAGCAAATACGTACACTATGAAGTTTCATGCTTCAGTAAATTTACCTTTTGAGCTGCGGAGAAGTGTCAGGTATCATTCGCAGAATCGTGCACAAGTGTCAGTGAAGCCTATGATAGTGAAATCGAAAGGACATCTGCATGTTGTAGGGATAAAGTGACTGCTCAATAGAGCGTGCAGGAATGAGTCAGAAGCACAACATGACACGGTACAGTGCATCACAGAGGTAAATAGGCAGCGTAAAATGCAGACTTTCCATGTAACCTATAGCAACCAGTGAAACTTGCTATACCAGTGTACAGCATGATTAAGAGTTTTGCACAGTTAAGCAGAGTAATGCTATTCATGCATAAAAGAAAGCAAAGGCAGGAAAAGATAGAGGTTGATCACATCTCCAGAACAGTTTTTTTTTTTTTTTCGCGATATTTACCCAAGGGTTAGTTGCAATTCACGTCGTAAACAAGGCGGCATGCCTGAATTCCTCAGGAAGGAAAATCATGATTTCTAAGGCTAAACCCGCCTTTGAGATTAATAGCAAGCTTGTCCGAGTATTTCTTTATTCCGTAAAGCCTGCGTATGGCGGCACATGCAATTAGTATGTAGATTTTCTGTGGGAGATGCATGAGCCAGCTGTAGCAACCCTGTTGTTGCTTCGCAAAAGCAACAACAGGCGGTGCAGCCGGCATTGGGCTCATGGCGTAGGTGCCAAGTACGTGCTCTTCAAGTAAATTTTGACATTTTCTGTGAAGGTGTTTCCTCTCCAGTTATGCATCGTAAAGTCTAGAGTTGTACCAGACAAATCATCCATTCTGTAAGTTTAACGACAATACCTAATGACTAAACCAAAACCTTCGAAGTGCTTGCCACAGACATGTTGGCGGTTCTGCACATTAATCTTAGTGTCCATGTGGCAGGCACACCATGCCTGCCACATGCTTGCTCCTTCTTGTGAACTTTGTTCCGTCATATGTATGCCACAACACCAGATGGGTCCATAGTTATTGGCAGTTTGCAATTCCTTTTTTTTTTTTTTGGCAGTTGTATCGCACAGCTCACTGGTACACCATACATCAGTACAATGCTCCATGGTGGCTAGTAATGCAGGAAAATAGCTTTTATTGTAGAGTTGTTGCAAGCAGCTGGGGTCATTGGAGCACGAGTCTGGTTTTAATTATCAGTAAGGGTTTTCGCCTGTTCATATTTGTGTGACTTTGATGGGGCTGTAGTGTTCGGAGTGGGTATTTCCACAAAATGTGTGCAGTTTGGTCACGTGTGCTTTCTATTCAGTATTGCTTCACAAGTGTACCTGTGATTAAAGCAGATTAATATGCATGCTTCCACTGCAATGGTGTTTTAGGACGGTGAATAGCTTTCGTGTTGAGATGTCACGCTACTTGTCCCAGCCCTGGGATGTGGGAGCTTTGCATTCACCTGCCACATGGAATGGGTGTGTGCAGGGGCAAGTGTTAATGCCAAGACTGCCACGGGGGACACAGCTTTGACGTATGCATGTGAAAATGGCCACACGGATGTTGCTGACCTGCTGCTGCAAGCCAACGCTGACCTGGTGAGTGCAGCTCATTAGCATACATTGGGGTTGCCTTCCTGGTGGCGGGTATTGACGGTATACCAGATGCAGGTGCAGCCAGCATGGTTATGTTGCAGCTTCTTGCTGGTGCAGTTAACCATTTGCAAAATAGAAGTGTTGCACCAAGGTTTTGTATATATAGCTTTGAAGTATGCTCAAACAGAATGTTTAGTGTGGAAGTATGTGTACCATGTCAACCCCGCTGGATGGCTAAAGTATAAAACGGGGAGGAGTGTGACAGTAGTGCAGCATTCAACATGGAAGCAGAATACTGCTTCAGAATAGGCAAACATTGTAGAAGTGCCTATTGGGCTAATAATAATGAGCCCTGAAAATGTTATTCAAATTGGATAAGTGGCTCAAAACTTCTCTCCTTAGTCTGACATTTCTCCTTATGTCTTTGTCTAGCACGTACTAGGTTAACATCTGTAATTTTTTTGGAGGGGGGAGCAAAATACACAAACTATATTGCATCTCGGCAGACACCTTAACCGGCCCTGGGGTAAGGGAGGAAATGATGATGATGAATTTTCTGGCGCAAGGGCAACTTTGGCCAAAGAGCACCATAGCACAAGAAAGTTTTTCATTGCACAAGATAGGGTCAGAGACCCATTTCCCAAGCATTTCACCCTAAAGAAGCCGAGCACCAGACCAGGGGAAAGCTTGTACCCATTTTATCACCAGTGGGTACCCAGCGGCACTGGGGATTGAACCCCGTACCTGCCGCATGCGAGGCGGATACTCAAAACACTAGGCCACCACTGCGGTGGAAGGGAGGAAAGAGGGAGTGAGAGGGGCTTCTTAGCGGAGGGCTCTGGAATACCATAAAAACACGCGTATAGTACGAGGTTTTTTCCTATTATTAGCGCCTCAAATTTCTGCCTCTTGTTATTTGCGGATCCGAACAGAAATTTCGTTTTGCTCGAAGTTTTGGTTTCGTTATTGCCGCATGACTACGGCTTGGCTTTGTTATTGATGTGTGGCTACGGCTTTGCTTTGTTACCCGTGGCAGCGTACGCGCTGGCGCATAAACCACGTTTCGCGAAGGGAAGCTTTTTTTTTTCTGCCGTGGAGGAGCACGATGTCAGGGTCACGAAAACAGTATTCGGCTGCTTTCAAGAGGAAGGCTGTTTTATGTTGAATTCCAATGGCAGATCGAAAGCGCTCCGCCGGATCACAAACGGAGTGCGTAGTTCAGGCGGAGATCACTCCCTCCCATTTTGCCAATGGAATGCATGCGCTCCTACGGGGGCACTTCAGCGCAAGAATAGCTCCAAGTTCAGGCAACATGGCGGCGCCCATCGAAGCGCGGCCTCTCGCTTCACGAGCGATTCGTCCTTGCCGCCACTCTGTCTCTCACGTTCACGGCAAACAAAAGGCGCACGAAGCTTTCGCTTTGTGTGATGATGCCCGCACCACAAAATTCTAGTGATGAAACGCGCCAAATTTTCAGATTGCTTCCTTATTTACAGAGCTGCTAGGCTTAGACAGTACGCGTCGTCTGACGTCAGAAAGCGCGGGAGGTTCAAACAAGTCAACGATTTTGGTCTAAAAAGCGGTCACAAAGAATTGACCGCGGTGGAATTGACATCCTGTTAAGAAATTTTTTTGTTTTAACTTGTGCGGACGCGAACAAAACGAAAAATAATTACATTTGGGAGAATTCAATTTTAAAAAAAGTCAAAAATACTGCTTGTACATTGCCCGGATCACCGCGTAGCGACGACAGGAAAGCAGCAGCCGGTTTTGTATCCGACAATCTTCCTGGTGTGCATTTTATGTGATAAGCGAGATTCACAATAGGCTGGAGTAGTTTTCGCACCGGTTGACTTGTTTTTGCATTGCAGAGCAACTCGAGCAGTGCACTCGTAAGAACGTGCCCCCGAGGCGTTTCGTTGGCTTAGCACACATCATAGGTCACTTTGCCAGCCATGAAATTTCTGCCCATTGTGGGTGCTTCGTATCCGTCAGGGCTCCCTCTTTGTTGAGTAGTGACCAGTGGCAGCCTTTCAAAGAACGCGTCGACGCTGCGTGTGGTGACGATAGCGGTGAGCTTCTGTGCTCAGGAAGCGTAGCCGAACTCCGTAGCTACTCTAGGGAAGGCAGAGGCAGTCGATGAGTTTTTTAGGATGCCCTGTGCTATATTCAGCTTTCAGCGTTTAATCTGGCTTCGAAGGCATCGGTGGTCAACAATACACACTGCGCAGGTGGTAACTGACATGGTCGACGAACGCTACCTAATGCAGGATGAAATCGCATCGCTTCCTGACTGTACTCCTGGTCAGGCATGTTAAGATTCTTGGGGTCCTGTGTTTGAAGGGGAAGACAGGTATCGGTTGCTCCTCTTCCTACCTGGAAGGTCATTGCCTTACTGAGCAAGCCTCAGTGAGCGCTTTGCTTGCGGAAGCCGTGATGTGGCGCTTGCATGGCACACTTTTTCGTGTTCTTGGAACTGGCGACCTTCTTGTGCTTTTTGCCTAAAAAGAGAGAGCTGTTGTTTTGGTGCTCATGTACATCCTTTGTCAAAAGAGCCCAAAGGGGTTTGCTTCTGGACCACGCCGTGTGTTTCGTTATGCGTCCAAACCTCTTGGAGAGGAAGTCTCGTCCTACACCCTCCGAACATTAAGTGGGACCCTGCTCTTTAATAGAAATTTTTATTAATGAACCTCAGGAAACATGTATTTTTGTGTGCTGATAAAAATGTCATTTAATTTCATAAAATACAAGTCCTTATACACATACGCAATACAGTGAAAGCTCGTTAATTCGACCCCCGTTAATTCGGACAATCGGATAATTCGACCTGCACGCATGGTCCCTACAATTATATATAGGAGTCTATGGGGCAAAACTCTCGTTAATTCGGACAAATTTTACCACCCATCGGTTAATTCGACCTAGTTCCACGGCCCGCCAAGAGCGGCGCTACTGTAAAGTTGGAAAAAAAGAATGTAGCGTAGGCCATCCGTACGGTCATCGTCATCAGCAGTGCGAGAGAGGGCGAGGGAAGCAAGGTTAGCAGTGGCCGAAGCGCCCGGTGTCTTTCTTTGTGCTTCGTTGCCTCTTGCAGTCGTGCTCAGTCGTCGTGTTAACCCTATCTTCAGCAAGTCTCGTTTTGGCGTGTGTCGTCGTTGCCCCGTGTTTCTTGCGGCTACGATCGCGGTTATTGAACCCTAACACGCCTTTTCTGGATATTGCGTGCTTTGCCAGCGTGTTTACTGTGCTGTTTTCGAGTGTGTAGCGCGCCGTGCCTGCGCGCCTCGCCATCGCGTCCTGCTCCGATGGCGACACCGGCAAAGCGGCCGAAGTACAACCAGGCGAAGGACCTAGCCACGAAAGTGGAAATATTGAAGGTGCTGAAGGATGGTGTTTCACGCTCTGACGTGATGGTCAAGTGTGATGTTAAAAGAACCACCTTGGCCACTTACGTGAAGAATGAAAACAGCATTATGGAGGCGTTTGACAGTGAAGCCTACGGTGACAAAAGGAAACGACTGCGGACTGCAGCCCACCCGGAACTCGAAGAAGCCGTAATGCGATGGATTAGAAACGCACGTGAGGCCTACCTCCCTGTGAGTGGGCCATTAATTTGTGCCCAGGCTGAAAGGTTCGCCACAAAAATGAACCTTGAAGAGTTCAAAGCTTCTGAAGGTTGGCTTGCTCGCTTCAGAAGCCGTCACAATCTGACTTTTAAGAGTGTGTGTGGCGAAAGAGCATCCGTGGACGAAGACAGGATCGAGGAGTGGCGGATCACCGTGCTTCGTGAACACCTAGCTGCGTACGACGCTCCGAATATATTTAACGCCGACGAAACAGCGCTTTTCTTTAAAGCACTCCCGGATAAGACGATCACCTTTAAAGGTGACCCCTGCACAGCAGGGAAAAGAAGCAAAGAAAGGGTCACTGTGCTACTTGCCGCCAACATGACGGGAACAGAGCGTCTGCCTCTCCTAGTGATCGGAAAGGCTCAGAAGCCGAGGTGCTTCAAGAACGCGCGGCGCCTTCCGGTTGAGTACCAAGCCAACAGGAAGGCTTGGATGACGTCCAGCATATTTCAGTCCTGGCTTCATCAAATGGATCGGCGTTTTCGAGCTGAGAAACGGAAGGTCCTCATGGTTGTGGACAATTGCAGTGCTCACTGCAAGGTGTCGGGCCTGGAATGGATTAAGCTTGTGTTCCTCCCGCCGAATACAACCGCAGCCCTTCAGCCCATGGACCAGGGCGTAATCCAGCATATAAAATGCAAGTACAGAAATCATGTATTGCAGCGCATGCTTCTCTGTATGGAAGCTGGGAAGAAGTACGACCTTACGCTCCTCAGCGCTTTGAACCTTCTGGCGCTTGAATGGGCCAACACGCCTACAGCAGTTATTGCGAACTGCTTTCGGCACAGCGGTTTTGTGCAACCGAACTGCGGTGTGGGGGAACTGCCGACAGAAGCAGCTGACGCAACCACAGAAGACGACAGCTGTTTCGACAGCGTTTTGCCTCCTGCCGTGCGGCTCGCGGATTACGTGTCCATCGATGATGGTGTCGCCATTGCCGGTCAGCTGACCGAGGACGAAATCATCCAAGAAGTGACAGACGCCGACAACGATGATTCGTCGGAAGATGACGATTCTGAGCACCTGCCCCAAACGCCGAAGCGCACGGTGAAAGAAGCCGCAGAGGCCTTGTCCGTGCTGGAGGACTTCTGTGAACAAATTCGGGATGGTTCGCGTGCCGCGGAGCATCTGGCAGCTGTTAGAGCTATTGTAGCCGCTCAAATTCGCCCGAAAAAGCAGACGACGATAACAAACTTCTTTGCCAAATAAAGGTATGTCATGCTGAGGCAAATTTCATGTTTTTTGTGGTTCATTCGATATTTCGACATTCGGTTAATTCGACAATTTTTCGCGGTCCCGTCAGTGTCGAATTAACGAGCTTTTACTGTATGCTGTGTAATTTTTTGGAGAGAGCGTTTAAGAAATTTTGCTGCAGGGAACTTGCTGAAATCCATGCCATTCGTTTGTCTTGACATCAAGAGATGCATGAATGGTAAAATTATTCATTTATTTATTTTATTTATTTCGAATACTTTCCAGGCCCGAAAACATTACAGAAAGGAGTGGTAATGGTACATAACATAAACAGTGCATATTATGCAATATTATTTTACAAAACAGCAGAAAATACAGTGGTCTTGAAATCGTTACTGTCAGAAATGGCAGCGATTGAGGGAAGAAGGTCGTTCCAGTCTGCGCTGGTTTTGGAAATAAATGAATTATGACACATTTTTGTTCTGAAAAATGGAACAGCAACTTTAAACATGTGGTCAGAATGGGAGGATATATATGATGGGTGAGCAAAAAGATGGTCCTTTAATACAGGGTTGTGATGATGCATTCTATGGAAAAGACAAAGTCGAAAACATTTACGGCGCGAAGAAAGGTCCGGCAGGGCAAGGGTGCTTTTCATGGAAGTAATGCTGGTGTGACGGGAATAGTTAGATAAGATGAAACGTGCTGCACGATTCTGAATGGATTCAAGTGTGTTTATTAGTGTGTTTTGACTGGGACCCCATACTACACATGCACATTCTAGCTTTGGCCGCACTAATGTTTTGTAGAGTGTTAGTTTTATCGGCAGAGGCGCAGCAAAGAAATTTCGACGTAAGCATCCAAGAACCCGGTTAGCGTCATTAGTGGCGTGTTTGACGTGCATATGCCATGATAGATTACGTGAAATATGAATACCTAGGTATCTTTATGAGTTGACGGATTCAAGGGAAGTGTCTCGAAGAAAGTAAGTGCGCGTGTTGTCAGGGGTGTTAGTGAGACGCGATACGTGCATTGTTTTACATTTGTTAGCATTTAGGCACATGAACCATTTATCGCACCAGTTAGATATGCTTGTAAGATGATCTTGAAGCTTAATAGAATCAGTGTAGTCAGTTATTTTGCGATAAATGACGCAGCCATCTGTGAAAAGCCTGATAGATGAATGGGAAATGCATTTAGGAAGGTCGTTAATGTAGATAAGGAAGAGAAGAGGTCCCAGTACCGATCCCTGGGGATGCCCGATGTTATGGAAATGTGAGAAGGTGAACAGTCAACAGCAGAAACATACTGAGTTCGATTTGACAGCTTTTAATACAGTTTAAACCATTTGGATTAATGTTAAGCATGCTAAGTTAGAAAATTAGGAGATCGTGTGAAACAGTATCAAACTTTCGCAAAGTCCAAAAACACTCGGTCTACATCGAAGCTCATGTCAGCATGGGCAAACAGGTCATTAGTAAACATCTAAGTTGTGTTTTGCATGAGAATGTCTTTCTAAAACTGTGTTGTTCACCTGCAAAGAAGGAATTAGACTCAAGGAAATTGACGAGATGATATATAACATGCTCCAAAAGTTTACATGGAATACTTGTGAGTGATATAGGGCGATAGTGTGGGGCTCAATTGGGGAGATAAATGCGTTCTCCCCACTTAATCGCGGCTGACACGGTTCAAAGCCGCCCGGACCCCACCCCGTGATCGCGTACGCTACCGAACGCATGCCAACCACGGCGGGCCTTGTTCTGAGGGAACAAAGGAACGACACATTGGCTGACACAAACAGGCATTTATTGCTACAGCAACAATAACGTCAGCTAGCAACAAGGTTTCCGAGCGAATGTTCGCCCGCGCTTGGGCAAGGGATACTCCGCGGCCTGGACGGGACGAGATAGCCAGTCTTCCCGCCGCTTCCTCGCCCCGCCGGGGAAGAGCGGAGCCACAAGCGACACATCCGCTTGCGCCGATGATTTCTGCCGAAGAACCTCATGCCCTCTCTCGCGCGCGGGCTTCAAGCAGTCTCTTGCGCAGCGACGCTGGCGCCCTCTCTTGTCAGTTAATGTAACTGACAAGGGAATGCGTTCCTCCTCGAGGTGAGGCTACTGCTGCACGGTGCCTCGCGGGAAAGCAAACACGGGGGTCTGCAGGGCAGGTCCCCACAATAGTTATGGGGGGAATGAGTGTTACCTGATTTAGGGACCGGAACAACCTTGCCAACCCTCCATTCGCTTGGGAGTACTGAGGAACCTAGAGACTGCGAAAAAAGCATCGAAAGCATATTTGCAGAATACGGTTGAGTAATTTTTTACAATTGATTGAATCTTCACCTGATGAAGGTCATGGAAGAAATACTTTTGGTAAAGCTGCCAAGAAATTTTTTCTCTCTTGCAAGCTCAAAAAGATAAGCTTCCTTTCAAAGTTAGTGAAAGTTACCTAGAGGATAAAAGTGGTGCCACCGTCTGTGCGAGTTTCTGAAATAGCAGTGGAAGCATTTGTGGGTGCTCCATAGTTGCGACAGACACAGGTTAAGAAGGGACAGCAATTCTATGTGCTTGACCGTGTTGCGTGTCCTTTTTTTGTCCCTTCTTAACCTGTCTGTTGTAACTATGCAGGGCACACAAATGCTTCCATTTGTCAACCAACTAGCTCGAACACAAGCTTTACTTAGAGAGCGCTTCATCCACCAAGGGCATACAGGGAAGATGAGATTTTGTATTTTACTTGTCTAGTGTTGAAGAAAATGCGGATTCTGTGGATTTTTTTGGCTGTGCCATGATAGAGTGGCTAGATCTAGGCATCGAACCCGTGATGCTTTCCCACCCTGTGCAAATAAAATTTTTTTATTAGAGCTTTTTTACTTAACAAATTTAGCATGATTGAATGTACGGTACTAGGGTTGTATGAAAATTGGCAAAGCAATCCTTTGACCTTTACCCCGAAAAAAGTGAAGATTTAATCCGCGTTTTCGGCTTCGCACTGGTGAAGCCAAATCTTCCCAGCATACCCTTAGTAAATGAAGTGCAGCGCCTCCAGTTTTCCTTCTAGGTATATACGAGAAACTCTATGCTTTCAATGGCCACAAACTCAGAAGGCAGGTTGGTGGTGGTGTCAACTGCACAAACCATTGTGTACTGTCAGTGCTGTGCAAAACATCTGCATAACTAGGAGCATGCACATTTCATTTAAGGGGGGACCAGTGTCTTTGGGACCATAAAATGACCAAGAAATATATTTTTTAAGAATGACATTTTTTGGAGCCTATAGCCATTATTGTTCAACTCTAGCAGTTTTCTCCTCCAGGAAATTTGTATTTTGACCATAATATTAAATTTAGATCACCGTGTGGGCTCAATTTGTGTAGGAGCAGGCGATTTAACACCATGAAAATTTTGGACACCTGGCTGTCTTAGTACGTCAATATCTCAACGGCTAGGACAGATAGATGTCATATTGTTTACTAAGGGAAGCTCAAGGCACAATGTATGCAATAATCGAAGCACAATTGTTCAATCACGCTTCAAGAATTTATAATTTTGCAAAGTTCATCTATGCATGATATTCACACTTTGAATGCTGCCATTCTAAGTGCTGTAAAATTAGTAATGAGGGTAAAATGAAAAAGTGCTTTATTGCGCTCTTCACTCACCATAATATGTAGCCATGGTTTAAAAAATTGAGCCATTTTTTTTTGTACTGAGGTACTAATAAATGACCAATTAAAATTAATTATCTTAGGAACTAACAAATTAATTTAAAAAGCAATTTCATATTTGAAGTCGTATAGAAAACTGAGCAAGTTGATACAGTTTCATTAGGATTGGACTAAGAATAAGGAAAATAGGTGTAAGACCAGTGTCCCCCATTAATTTGTTATGCCCTTAGGGTTGTGAGGCATTGCAGGGGGGAGGGGCAGAAATTATAGTACAATAGTATACAAAAAAAATGCAGTGAAAACAAAGTTCAGAAATATGCGCACAAAATATGACACACACATTGACATGTCATGCCTTGTAAACATGAAACCATGCGAGCACTAATTTGGTCGTCTTTTACTGAACTCTGCTCCGAATGTTTCAGAAAGGCATTTCATATGGTTATGCTCTTCAGTCTGAAGCAAGAGTACCCGACAGAGATGGGCACTGCTCCATGTTTTCACCTATGTTTTATCAAAACTTGTGATGCAGCCCAAAATGTTATCGGCCCAGGGCATGGCCCTGATTGTGTACTGCTGTGCTCTTTGACTGACCGCAAAAGTGCTTATCCCAGGAACAGACTGAGAGAAAAAGGTAGTTGAAGACAAAATTTTGTTAGATGCTTTTGTTCAGTTAGCTGGCATGTCCCAGCAGATGTGGAGTATGCAAGTCCCCTCATGCTTCAAGCCTTCTATGTGAATTGGATTGCTGGACTGTGCAGAACCCCAGGTGGTTTAAATTTTCAGAGCCCTTCACTGCGGCGTCCCTCATAGCCTGAGTTGCTTTGGGGCATTTAATCCCCATAAACCAAACCTGTGCAGGATTTTTTTTTTGTTTTTTGTGAAACTGCACTTTGTCAACTTCTGTCTGTTACTGTACTTGTGGTGAAAAAGACTGCTGCCTGGCAGAACTACTTGCTGTAACCTTCTGGACTTATGGCTGGCACTGCCCAGCCATTTTCTTTGACAGTTCTCATGATTTGTATGAGATGGGCTGTGTATAATGTCATGTTATGCAATTAAAACTTTTAATGAAATATTGCTATGAATGGTTCGCTGGGCTTGCACTAATTCATTGTGATATGCTGGTCATTGCATAAATGGGGAGCATTTGACCGGTGCCCCATTGCAGGCTTGGGGTAATACAGTGGACGGCATAATATATGTAAGCATTCTGGGAGCGTTCAACATCCTGTAGACACTTGGAAAAAGAATGACGCTAGTACTTGTGGGAAGTTTGGTCTTAAATTTCCCCCTAGACTCTAGGATTTGTTCAATTCGCAAGTAGCCCATGACTTGGTCCTGCCCTGCATTACATATAGGAGAGTGTTGTGTCGAGGCTTCCAAGTGCGAACTTATCTGCGCCTCTGCAGGAGCACGAGTCCGAAGGTGGCCGGACACCGCTGATGAAGGCCTGCCGGGCTGGTCACCTGTGCACGGTTCAGTTCCTGCTAGGTCGGGGTGCAGACCCCAACCGGCCAACTAGCAGCAATGACCACACCCCACTCTCGCTGGCCTGTGCGGGCGGCCACCTGTCTGTGGTCGAGCTGCTGCTGGCCCACGGGGCGGACCCCAGCCACCGACTCAAGGACAATTCCACGATGCTGATTGAGGCCTCAAAAGGGGGCCACACGGCAGTAGTGCAGCTCCTGCTTGACTACCCCAACCTGGGGACGGCTGCCGCAGCAGCAGCGGCGGCGGCAGCAGCTGCAGCTGCGGCTGTTACCTCGACAGCATCGGCAACCACTGCAGCAGCACCCTCCCCCGCAGTTGAGGTGAGTGCTGGGTGAAGACTGGTGTCTGCAAGCACCCTGCCAAAGCGTAGAAAGCTCCTCAGGTTAGCTCTAAAAGGAGCAGGCAAGGAAAGTATCTTTGGCTGCTTTATAGTAAGTCTACCCTAGCAGTTATCTGCTTGGAAATGGCAAAGGTCTTATACTAGAAGCATCAGGGAGCAGCTCCTTTCTTGAAAGCCTTTTTGCAATAGGAGTGCTTCAGGGTGGCAATTCATTCTTTTACCCCCTTGCAAACATGGGCTTTATGGATTTGGTTGTCACAGTAGCCCGAACAATGCAGTTCATCCATTGTGCATGTTGCACCTGGGCATCATGTATGATGGTAATGTTCCAGTGTCCTATGTTAAGTTGGTGTTGCTGCGCTTGTTCACATGCAGCTAGTGCTAGCTAAAGGCACACACGGTTAGAACTGTTTGCATTGACTGTGTTTTGCAGCAATAGCTGTTAAAATGTTAGTGCAGACGAACATGTATTTTTGCTGAAATTTTAAAAACTCTGCTAGAAAGGGGATGCTGGCCCATTTCCTTTCTAGAAGAAACTGTATTAGTCGCCAAAAATAGACTAACAGTTTTATGGTATATTTTAAGCTGATTCTAACATAATCAGCCATGCACCTGTGCAACAATTAGGGGCCCACGGTTTTGCGTAAGGAAGTGCATCACTTGGGCAAGGTGGTACATTGTTTTTCCTAAGGCCTCCAATGTGTGCAGCCCATAACTGAGGGGTTGCCGGGGTATCTGCGTGCCACCATATCCACTGCAGTCTCTTTAGATCAGGTGGATGCGGTACACGTTTTAAGCATGGCTGCTATCTCTACATGCATTTAGGAAGTCATTACACAATAGCCAGCACGGCTGAGTGTGACCTCTCTTGCCTGCCCCGGCCGTATCCTCCTCGTCCACTTTGCACCTCACGCTTTCGGTTTTCTCTCTTACACCACTACCCCCTCCTTTGCCTTTCAAATCTTCCTCTCCCTTGCTATTGCCCTAGTTCCAGCCTTTGCCATGCTCTTCACTTTGCTGTAGCTCTTGCGCCAAAGACGGCGATGCGCAAGCCAGGAATGGGTGGCTAAGAGCTGGGCTTTGAAAGGAAATACAATCAGGAGACACTCCAGTCGACGTCTGAAAGCAGGGTGCAGCTGGGTTTGGATGGGTGGTGAAAGTGTCAGAGGTGCGCTATGTTACAATGATCTGCTAGTGACACCTTGGCTCAGCCCCCCTTCGGGAGCCCCAAGCGAAAATCTGTAGCCCAGCTTTTCTGCATATGATAGCTGACCAAAACAAGGTGGCAGAGCTTACGATAGAACAGTTGTGAAGGGGACAGGACGAGTGCCATGTGTGTGGCGTTAGGTAGGCATGTAACGTGTTATGGAAGGATAAAATGGAAAAGTGCGTGGCTTTTGCATTGCAGTTATTTAAAGCAGGTGGTCAGCCATCTTGTTTTCATCATGTGTGATATATGGGGAAAGCCCGCTTGTGGAATTTTGCTTTAGGTCCAAGCCTAGCGGCGTCCAAACATGATCAATCCATGTGATAAAAGACTGAGGAGATAGTGGAGAGGACGTCTTTATACTGTTTTTATTGTGTTTTGTATGGGCTTTGTATGGATTGTATCGTTTTATTCTTGATATTTGGATAATTCTCGGAGACTGTGGTTTTGCCATGTTTGGATTTATGAAAGTCTGTGTGGTGTCCGATACTGGGTGGGTGTTCAGATTGAAACTTTTGAATAATTGCACGCCCCTAGTTTCTTTGCAGACTGAGTTTGATGTGTCCTCGTACTGATTTACTGAAAGTGCCTGCATGCTTGCTCAGAATCTTTGGTTCCAGTACTTGTTTTGAGCTGAACTTGTGGTCTGCCAGCTTTGTGCAGTCTCGCTGACAGCAGGGTTGGCCCCGCAGGTTGTTCCCATGACCGAAGAGCAGCGGGTGGCTGCGCTGGCAGCGGCAGTTGCAGCAGGGCATCCGTACCTTCCTCAGGTGGCCGGAGGTGAGAGCAGCGGTAGGAAGCGGCGTGCAGGGCATGACCTCAGGTGCTACCCTCCTCTTTGCCCAGCAGTGACGCCTCGTGTCTCCGTGGCGGCAGCCTCCTCCTCTGCAGCCGCCCCTTCGACGGACGCAGCGTGGCCTCCCAGTGCCAGCACCCCTTCGACGAGCGGCAAGCGCAAGGCCAGTGGGGATTCCTCGTCGGGGCCCCTTGTGTCGTGTGGAGGGGGCACGGTGGTGGCACGGGGTGGGGCGGACCAGTTGGCTAAGCCAGGCCAGGGGCAGCCGAGTCTGCGGCCCAGCGAGCGGCTTGAGGCCTGCATCAGCAGTATGATGCGGTCGGCTGAGCTGAACCACCCAAGCCGTGAGGAGCAGATAATGCAGAAGCAGCAGATCCTTGAGGAATTGCAGAGGGTCGAGCGGGAGTTGCAGGTGGGTCGAGAACCAGTGGCATGCACAGCCTTGCATGTCTCTGGACGCTCTGCTTGGTGGACGCCTGCCCGCTTGTGGACTGGTGGGGTGCCTTCCCTTGCGCATGGCAGCTCTGCAGATCAGGTGCAAAGAAGGTGGTGAATTTGCAGGCTTTGCGCGGCTGCATTGGCACTGCACGCTACTCTGCTCCTCTTCCTTCTGTCATGCTCTCCAGCATGGACACCAAGGCCTATGTAGGCATGCACTACATTGCTTTGTATTGTCACCAGTCATGCAGAGCCAGCCCCCCTCACAGCTTGGGTGACTCCTTGGGCGTGGCCTGTGGTCAAGTCTGCTGATGTTGGCACTTGCAGTATCACAGTACTCTTTTTATTGACACAGTTACAGGGAGTCATATACAGAAGGAGGTCCCATGGTAGTGAAAAAGAAACAGCACTAAAGTAATAGTAGCAGTACAAATACCTTTCTTTATGAAATGCATGCCCTTGATTGCATACTTGTTATGAAACGTCCAGTAGATGCTGCAGTGTGCGTGGGCCCTTTGAAGGACTCTGCACACTTGGTGCTTGGGTTGCATTGTTTTAGAGTGCAACTCTTAGTTCCCGCGTTGAGCGGCATGCCTTGGTGGTGTAACCAAGCGAGGAGCACACTAGAAGAGGAAAGACATTGGTAGTAAAGAGAGTGCAAGGAGGGAACGGTGACAGTGTGAAGACTAGGGACGAGTAGCACGTGCCGTCAACTGATGACCTCATTGATCCCCAGGGATGGCACACCGCAGTTCTATAAGTGCACTGTCCATTCGCCCGAGGCGAGGCTCATCCGTGGCTGCCTCCATTTGGCAATGTGTATTCCATATGCGGTCGCCTATGGTTTGAGTATCGCAGCATCTGCACTCAAAAATCGCATTGCTGAGGAACGTAATCGTCTAATTTTTTTTTTTTTATTGCGAAAGCAATACCACGTCAGGTCTAACCGCCCGTCGTGTATGCCGTACGCCAGAGCCGTCGCTGCGCTTGGCACGTGGTGTGGCGTCAGCTTTCTCCGTTGCTATGACGACGCGTGACGTCTGCTTGCTCCCCGCCGCAGCTAGAAGGGAGCCGCTCGTGGCGTGTGCCCTCGCCCCGAGTAGGCGCCGCGTCTGGCAGGTGGTCTCTCCGTTGATGTGACGACCTCCTCGACTTGCGCTTGCTCCATGGCGGCTTCACTGGGATATATAGCGATGTGCTACGCGTTGGTTGATCAGTCTCGCCATGGAAGTTACCGACGAAGGGTATATCTGAATCTAGTTGATCTACTGCTTCGGAACAGTTAAATTCTAAGGCGAAAGCTAAGCAAGCATTCGCACTTCAACCAGGTTTAACGAGAGCCAAACCACAGCCAATTTTTTTGGCTTAGATTTGGCACGTGTTTTGAACAGTCTCTTTTGAATGCGTTGCAGATTATAGCTAGTTATTTAATTTTTGTGCAGTAAGTACCATATTTACTTGTGTAATGAACCCACTTTTTTTTTCAGAAAAGTTGACATATGTTTGGGAGGAGGGTTCATTACTCAGGAAAAACGGTTTTTTCTAGTTGAAATTTCGTATCTTAGTCCGCCCGTCCATCCACCCGTGTTCCTACAGTCAACAAAAGTGCATGATCGATAAGTTGTGTCCCTTTGTCATCTGCGTTCGTATCGCTGGTTGTTAGCATTATTTGCCTCAAAAGGTGTTTGCTGTATCACTGTGTAATGTGACAATTTTGTGATAGCCTATGGCACCAGCCAATCACTGAGATATAAAGTGAACACAGTGAACAGCAGCTCCGAAGGTCAGGTGTGCAATTTTTATATAAGGTATAAATAAAATAGTGGGATGGGGAGTTCATTACTTGAGTAAATATGGTGCTTGTTTTTTCTCTCTCTCGGGTGCCACCTCTGATCAGCAGTGAACAGTGGTGGTCATAGGGCATGGGCATGGTCGCTCAGACCATGAGGTCAGTGCGAGAGATGCTCATCATGTTACAGGTAGACAGTGCATCACTGATAGTTACATGAAGTGCCTTCTTGCTGGCCGGAGGGAAAGAAAAATAAAATACACCTACCAACTGATTTTTCAGACTTGACAGAGATCCATGTAAGGCCCGAAAAATTAGGAGCCAAAAATTGAATAAGCATTGCAAAAACTGCTTGGCAATTTACACGAGCACTTGATCACCCGTGTATGTTCAGCGGAAGAAACCTCTGGACCGGATGATCTGCAAACGAAGCCAATAGCTCTGTTAGCTGCAGACTGGAGACCACACTGGTGAAAGTAAAAGTCAAAATCCTGTTCTTGAAGTTTCCAGAAATGTGGTATCCAGCTGGTGGCTAATGATAGAGCTATCTGGCGGTCCAGAGGCTTTTGTCCCTGACTGTACAATGTAGTGCTGCATGTCAGCTGCCAAAAAATGTTAGGCCTGGAATTTAAATCTAGTATAGTATCCTATTTCAAACTGCACTTTACACAAACAGTTTTATCTTCTTAAAAAAATAACTGCCAAGGTTCCTCTGCACAAATTGTGGCATGGCTGTTGGTGACAATGCTGCGGGAAGTGTGACTGAGGTGGAGCAGTTTGTTGCGATGCACCTAAAATGTGCTCGTGCCGTGCGAAATCCCCCAAATTATGCCTGTTTGAAATTTCGGCCTGCGAAAAATTGGTTGCCTACTTCGGTGCCATTGAGTGCTGGCTAGGATCAATTTGAGTGTCATCGCGTCTTAAGGTGTAAATAAACCCCAAAGAAACACATGTACCAGCAGAGTCCTGCTCAGCTTTGCGTCAGTGTGTTGCAGTGGAGCTGAGGAGCTGACTAGGGGGGCACGTGCCTGATTTATTGGGCTGCTTCTTGATGCCTTTGCTTTCTGTTTAGTGCGTTGAGTATGTGCTCCAAGATCGGCTTGGCATGGTTGCCACACATGTAGTGAATTGTGCATGCATGTGGTGCATGTTTCGAAGGGTTTGGAATGGGCAGGGTAAATGCGGTGCTTGTAACTGCATCTCATCTGAGTGTCTCTTAATGCTGCGATTCTCTCGAGGTGCACCTGTGCCAGCTTGCCCATTTGATAGTCATTGGGAGCCAGCTAGTGCGAACTAATTTTGCATGACAGTGTGTCGGAGCTGAATTTGTGAGTGCCAAAAACACTGGTCTGGTATCAATTTCGCTTTGATCTGTGCTTCACTCCAGGGTTCCAAGGACTTGACACCCAATGAAGATGGTGCCCATGCATGTGCATGGCAGTTGCACACAGCATTCGCCCGCCAGCAGGCAGAGGTTGGCATTCACCCATATGTGCACATACATCGGCCCATACATGCTCACTGGAGGCAAAAATTTTAAATGCAAACTCACACTGGATTTGATTGTTGCAGCATGCATTTGCAGTTCAGTAATATAAAAGCTGCAAAGACAGTGAGAATGTGAATATAGATTCCTGCTTTAGACCACTGTTTTTCTGCATGCTGAAAGGTTGTGCTTATTTCTCACCTATACTCTGCTTCATACGTAGTGTGCAATGCTGCCAAAGCTAGTGTGCCCATTTGTGCTGACTGTCTGTGCCTACAAAGTGCGTGTTCAAGCACCCAGAGTGAAGACAAGTATCATTCGCTGTGACAAAGCTCAAGTACCTGACTACCTATTACCTCTTGCCTCATTTTCATCTGCATCTTTGCCGAGACCTCGAGAACTAAGAATGCTTTGCGGCGGAGTGATACGCAGCTGGCACACCGGTTTCCTCCTACTCCATTTGCGCTCCAAAAGTAGTTTGCTTTCAGTGAAAATTAGTCTAAGGGTTCGGTAACTGAATGCCTGACTAGTAGTAGTAGTAGTAGTGGTGGTCTATTATTACAAAAATACAAAAAACGAGGAAAAGATGTTGCCAGCTGCGGCAGTTGCTATCCAATATCTTAAGCACCCAAGCTGCGTCTGGCAGAGATAAAGGGACAGAGAGAGGATTGCAAAGAGAAGTGCAGAGGGGAGTGATAGCGGGAAACATTGGAAGAGGTTTATACGCTATACAGCATTGGCAAAAATACATAAAAAAAATGAACATGCCCGACTGACTTCACCGCAATTTGCAGTGCCTAGCGTGTCGTCTTAAACTGCTCCATGTTTTCGTTCACACGCTCACTTAGCTGCGAGAAGTGCAAATGAAATGCAGTGGAGTGATATGCTTTTGCGGGTGCACTACCTGTGCAGCTTCCACACCGTTGCATGCTAAGTGTGAAATGTAGTATAGGTCAAAAATGGGCCAGCGGGGTCACAGGTATGCACCGTTGTTTAGATCCACTTACAAATTGCTAACTTGTGCAAGAGTTAAGCCTACAAGTGCAAGCAGGGTCAATTTTCACACCTTTGTGCCCAGCAAAAGGGAATGTGGGACATTTGAATATTTGTGACTTGGCCTAGGGAGACTGCTCTTAAAAAAAAATTTTGTTTCTGCACCAAATTTAATCAAATTACACACCCTTGACTAGTTTTTCATGCTGATTCCAAAAATATTATTGGTTTCATGATAGGCTGATTAGTTCTTGAGATATACTTAACACCCTCTCATTAATAAGAACAGTTAAGAGAAAAAGCACATTATAAAAGTTCATAAATTGCACTATGTTAGGTTCTAGAAACAGAAAGGAATGAAATGTTGGAAACAGTTTTTTAATTTTACTATGATAAGTAGTTTTTTAAAGACATTGAAACTCAAGGTACAAATAGTGCCCAACTTGCAGTCAAAAACTAGAGCAAATTAAAAAAATTTCTGAACTTAATCACAAATTCTTCTTCCAACATTGCCTAGTCTACACATATGGCTACGGGCTAAGAATTGTGGTTCTGTCTGCCATAGACGCCGAGATATGCTAGTTTAGGATTTGCTACGAGTCCAAAATTTACATTTTGAGAAAAACAGTAAAAACAAATGAAGTGTTGTTCATGGCAAAGTACTTCAAATTTATTCATATACTGGCATTAGCGGACACCTAATAGCCTCCTGGGATGTAGTCTGTCTGACCAGAGTGATTAAAATAACGCTTTTTCAGTGTGCGCTGCAGATTTTCTGCAGATTCAACTCCGTGTAAACTTCCCGAACTGATCGCGCACTCTCTGAAGTCAGTTTGAGCAGCACGGTCCACCGCGGGCGTCAACTTTTTTTGTCGTATTTCTGCCAAGTTTTTGAACGCAGATCGCGGTGGCATATATTCATTATCGAAAATATGTCATTCAACGCGGCACGCTTGTTTCCCGTTGACTGCATCGCGCGCGTGGTGAGGATGTTTAGTACGGACGGGCTCACTGTCTGGTCGGTCTCCACACGCGGCGAACACTATCGAGATTAAATGTCGCCACAGTTCGCACATGTCAGGGTCAGTTTGGCAACGGGGCTGTACTTTCTGTCGGATTTTTCAATCGTCACGTCGCCATTGCATAATTTGCACTTCACTTACTCCAGCATCTCGTTCACCAAACGCAACCTGACAAAGGAGAAGATGTCGCCGAGTGGGGCAGTTGCGTAATCTCCCATTCCACTGAAAAACGCTTCCTTGCGCTCTGTTGCTGTCGCTGATGCTGTCTCCTGAAGCTTCTCCTGAGCTTTCTTGTCCATTTCTTCGATCTCACAAGGCTGCAGAATTGAGGTATCATGACGAACACGACCGCTGCCCGATGAGGCTTCCGCGACCAGCGCCGCAGTTAGGCCTAGCTCGGTCGGCACCTCCCAATCCGCTGGCGGAGCCGCATCCGTGGCGCTTGCGGTGCTCGAGGTGACCGTGGTGCTCTTCTTCAGGTTGCTAATGAACGATTTTTTCCTCTTTTTCCCGTATCTGTGAGTCGTGCGGAACTTTGGCGCCGGCGTTGACATCGTCTCGAGATGCACCAGCGAACACACATTGACAAGATGGGTACCGCTTGCGCTCAACGGACGCTTCCAGCAGCTGACACGAGACCCTTCAGCCAATTAGATAGCAGCCTTCAGTCACGTGCACTGACTAGCGAATGGCATTGCGCCTTGTGACTGCTTTTTGGCGGCATTTTCTCCCTCATCCAATAAGCATAAAAGAGCAGCAACTGCGCGAAATTCAAAACGAAAAGCAGCTCTTCCAATTGTGAGACCAAGATGGCAGCGATCGCGGCAGTGTAACGATAATAGCATGTCGCGGAAAAAGGCCTCTTATTGCGAGAAAATATGCCGAGAGAGCGCTCGGATCCAAGTTTTCTACTCATTTTACAGCTCAAATATTGGTTCTGGAGATTAGAAAATTCACAGGCTGGTAGAGAAACAGCTGCAGATTTCGAAAATTCCATTTTTGAAATATCGGATTTTTTTTTCGCGGTTTTTTTTGCCTCCGAGAGCTGTCTCCACCCTTAAGACCTTCGAATTTTTGGAGGGAACGTGCCAAGATTACATGAAAAAGTATTCTCTCCTAAATGATCACTATGTGCTATTTTTTTTATTCCTTATATATGTACAGTTAAAACTCGATTTAACGAAGTTGAGGGGAGCCGTGAATTATTTCGTTAAATCGAGAACTTCGTTAAATTGAATGAGGCATTTCTTGGGCACATAATTCAGTACATTCGATTACAGTAAAACCTCGTTAAAACGTACGCGCTTAAACAGTACTTTCGTTTTAAAAGTAGTAAAGTCAAGTCCCCGACTGAGCACCCATTGAACATAATGCATTTTGCATCCGCATAGACCGTACCAGCTTATCGCGGTCGTATCGGTTAGCACGTACCATTTTCACTTTTCGTCGCACTCGCGCGTGACGAATTCACGCCGGTAGCACCGACCCAAAGGACGGTTCGGCTAGCGGCGCAACAATCTTCCCTAAATACCGCCGACGGGACGGCAAGCCACACAGCTAATGACAAATTGGCGCCAAAGTTGGTAATCATACAACTAGCGCAATTTTTGGGGGTCCGTATGGTCATCGTCATGACCCCCCGCGCTACTTTCGAGTGGGTAGCGCCAACACCACGACCGGCGCCGCTAGCGCGTATGAAAAGAAACAACAAAAATTCTTACTCGATAAGAAAGGCCCGAGGGGACTACAAATTTATTTTCCGCCAAAGAAGTCGGTGATCTTTGCCTGCGTGCGCTTTGTGAGCAACGGCCGCACCGATTTCTCGTAGGTCTGAAGTGCGTCCAGCGCGTCTTCCGTCCCCTCGTGTGCGCCGGCAAAATGTCGCAGCAGATCGAGAGCATCCATCACCTGACCTGGTGTCGGCACGGGAGCTTCGGCACCTGCAGGGTCGTCGGCAGCGTCTTCAGCCGTCACTCCCTCCACGCTTCCTACAAGCCGCAACATATCGGCATCAGTCAAAACTTCCGTTGTGACTGCGTTTGCGTCGGCGTTCACGTAGTCTGAGAAACTTATGCCTGTGGGCACTTCATCCACTGAGCGAAGGTGTTCCCAGGCATCATCCTCGTGCACGGCGCTCGCGCAGTCCGGACCAGCTTCGGCAGTTTCAGGGCCTAGTGTACCGAAACCGGCAGTCCTGAAGCAGTTCACAATTATCGACGGCCTCAATGCTCTCCAAGCCGCCGCCACCATCTCAACCGCCATAAAAATATCTATTTTCGTCTCGCGCTTCAGCTCCAGGTTGAGGAGAACTCTGTCGACGACTCGACGCTTGTATGCGCACTTCACGCTATTAATTATCCCTTGATCCAAGGGCTGAACCACGGACGTTGCCTTTGGGGGGGAAGTAGCGGAGCTCCACGCTGGTCAGCTCGACCTCTGCAACGTAGTGGGCCGTGCAGTTATCCAGCAACAGGCACACTTTCCTTTTCTGGCGACACATGTCGCTGTCAAATTCCTTCAGCCATGTAGCGAAAATGGCACGCGACATCCACGCCTTTGAATTGGCAACCTACTTCACAGGAAGCTTTTTGGTGCCTTTAAAACAGCGCGGCCTCGCACTCTTTCCGATGACAAGCGGGTCTCGTTTGTCGGTGTTCACGATAGCAAGGCTAGACTGATGGAGGCCTAACAAGCTGAGCTTGACAAAGACGTGCGTTCAAAGGCACGGGGAAATCCGCACAAGAGCAAACACAGAGCACAACACACAAACACACAAAAAAAACGCGAACTGCAACAGCGCCATCTATGAAATGTGGCACGAAACTTTTTTACTGCTGGCGCCATCTCGTGAGCTCGACTCAAAATTAAAACTCGTTTTGCGCCGCGCAGTTTGAAAAAAGCGACGGGATGAAGATGCTCCGCGCTGTTACCGCTGACTCGCAATCAATAAATTTTGGGGTGCTGTCTACAAAATAGACCAAAAATTAACACTTTTCACCTTTATTTCTCGAAAAAAGGTTCGTTAAATCGGGACAGATCACGGAATCGGTTTCGTTATTTCGGGTTAGTCAAAGCATTGAACCCTATGGGCGTCTGAGGGGGAATTAGGATACCTTCGTTAAATCGAGATTTTCGTTAAATCGAGTTTTGACTATGTCCACATGAGGACTCAACTCTGTTGTCAGGCTCTCAGAAGTACTTTTGATTCATTCTACTAATTACGTGCGCAACCTGTACACATTTATTATTGTGTAAATAGTTTGTGTATGTTATCTCTCCCCCTATCCTCTCTTTCGGTCCCCTCACCTCTTTCATTTCATTTCTCCATTCTGCCTGCTATCCTTTATTTCCGCTGCCCCAGCTCAGGTGCTTCAGTATCGGTGGCAGATACCAAGGCTAGCAAAAATGTTTCCCTTCCTTTTTATTATTATTTCAATAAAACCACTTACTACTACTTCATTCTGGTCGGAAGAAGCGGTTATGTAAACAGATGAGCATGTTTTAGATGAGCGCTCGTGCTTGCAAATGACACGCACTAGCTGAAACCATACCAGAGCTACCATAGAGCTGGGAGGCGCCAGTCTTGAAAAGAATTTCAGAGTTCATTGTGCATGCTAGGCTTAAGCTGTTTCAGCGCAGCTCGTTGCAGTGTAAGCTGAAACCATTTGCATAACGTTACATCCCAGCAGCAATCAAAATCGTCGACGAGCAAGTTATGTGCTGAAGGTGTTAATTAGTGCACATGTAGAAAGCAGATTCCCTTGTAGCATCATTACGAAGATCAGGTACAAGCATCATGAGGACTGGTAAAAGATCATTTCTCACTTTGTGGCGTGGTGGTGATCATTTAGGAGGAAAGAATATTTTTTCATGTAATCTTGGCATGTTCCCTCCAAAAATTTGAAGGTCTTAAACTAAGGCCAAGTCACAAAATACCATATAAAAATTGTGTAAGAGCCGCACTTTTTTTTCGATTTGAGGGCCAAATTTCGGGGTGCGGCTCATACACGTGATGTGCGGGAAAAAAAATTTTTAAGTACATATAAACACACCAATCTGGGAATGAGCGGCATTTATTCTACATTAAATCGTTACTCGCGTAGTATTCAGTCTCCAAGAAGTTGCGCAGCATGTCCGCTGTCAACGCGTTGCTGTTGTTCCGCACTTCCATCACATAGCAGAGCAGTCTGGGAAACTTTTCAAGGCTTGCCTCAGAAAGCGCGGTTTTCGCAGCTTGCGTTCCTCAATGCATTCTTTCGGTTGCACCATCATCGGACGCACTTCTTGGCCACGTCAAAATTCCTGCCCACTGTGCGCTTGCCGCATTTAGCAGCAAACTTCCAGCCG